>NC_135411.1:48853535-49153535 GCF_051991245.1 Festucalex cinctus
AAGTTTTAGTTATTCATTGTTTTCATTCATAGTTATTAATCATTGTTGTTATGAATAACGACGATGACAACAATTTCATTGCTAAGTGCTACCATTGTGCGTAGAACGGATTCCTGTTACCCTACAACACGGCCGTTGACGTTCTTGCGATCGGTCTTGGTCTTACTGAGACCACATACTGGGTCTCGGCCTCCAAATGCCAATTTTAGTCGACTAAAATTGCTCTTTATTTTTGTTGACTAAAGTTGGATTAAAACTAAAATACAATCAGGTGACTGAGTTATGACTAAGGCTTTAATTAAATTTAGTCAGAAGACTATAACTAAAACTAAATTATTTTTTTTAATTAAAATTTTAATTTTAAATTTTCTTCTTTTTTTTTCAAAATTAAAACTGGCTGTTTGCTTGGATTTTGACGTCTATAGTCATCATTGGCAGTGAATGAGTTAATGATTATTACATGAGTTGTATATCAACATTTTTGCAATGGATCATACTCATCTTATTTAGCTACGTACAAATATTTGATGCATCTTACAGTAAATGAAAAGCTTGCTGAATGAGCATTTTCTCATAAAATATGCATGTGTACCTAATGAAGTGCCCTTCGGGAGTATGTTGCATTTGAAATACATTTATGATTGCATTATATTGTGGTCCAATTAGATTGATGGATGGACATCAACAGAGCAGAGCAAACAAAGCACCTATTATTGTTCATGGAATTACATGTACTTCCTTGTCTGGAAATGGAAAGTCTTCTTTGAAGTTGTTTGTGTGATTGTAAAAGGAAAAAAAAAAAAGTGGGGTGGAGCCTGCACTGCATTGATGAACTGCATTACCTGTTGTTTGCACTTTACTCCTTTTATTTTTGCTTTTGGACGTCAGGATGTACAACCCCGCAATCCTTCACACTTCACCTACCAGCTGTTATGTGCAACCACGTGTATTTGGTACACTTTCAGCATCCCCTTTTGGTCACATTTCTTTGTGAACTGTTTATAACTCGGGATGATGTCATTTATCTGGGGAAGACGATGCTTTCGTTCTGATAAACTGCCATATAGAAATAAGGGCATGCATCCAAGCTTTCACTTTCAGCTTCTATATCACATTTCAAGGATTCAGTGAGTTTTGTTGTTATACCAACACACTTTTCCACATCACATGGCACGAAATATGATACCTGTGGTCCCAGGTTAGCCCACATAAGTCCCAAGACTTGTGAAACTAAAAGTAGTTTTAATGTCACATGTGGTATTTATAGCCATGACTACCTTTTTTCAATTTTGAATTTGCGATTCAAAATCCATTCTGTGAAACCACTTTGTGAATTTGATCTGTTTGCACTGGTAAGGAAGTGGAAGCAGGGCTGCGGGGAAAAGAGAAGCAGCATTTCAATAAATCTCTACAGATGATTTGAAGGAGGTAGGAAGAATACACTGAGGCATTTATGACGTTTAACAGCATTATGATCTATTGCGCAATAGACCGTTTATAGTCCTCTCAATGTGAAAGCAAAGTGGACTATTTCCTTGAACTGCAAAGACTTATGGGAAGCAAGTACAGCTGTTATCATTTTTGAGTCAAATAATCCAGTTAAAATACTTACGTACAATATAAGAGATGTTTCTAAAATGATGTTCAATGTCAATGAAAAGTTGAATTGTGTCTTTCATTTTGGTCTGCAGCTGAGCTGTGAAGTTTACTGTCAGAGTGAAAGAGAAAGCAGTTGAAAATGCATTGGATCAACATAGTTGACACGCACGGCACCTTCCTTCCCTCCTTACTGGAAAAGCTTGAAACACAAGGAAGCACAAGATACTATCCATGTGTCCATGTGTGTAAAGATGTGTCATATATGAAATAACTGTCATCTGGATGAAATGACTGGACATAATTTGTGGACTCCCTTTCTGAGTGGGAAGGTTCCAGTGTCGTTCCTCGGAATGAGAAGACTAAGTGGAAAAATGAATGGACAATAATAAATCATAGACTTAAAAAACGGCGTTGAGGTCAGCAGCTTAATGACAATAACTACAGTGTACTTATAAGGATGAGTTGTATTGTTAATAATTTCTTTTGATTTATTTCTATTCTGACCCCTCAAAATATTTATGTGAAACCACCAGGTATGTTATGAGAATGATTTTATGCTGCCATTTTCTTGAAGAATTTCGGATAAAACTGCTGCTCTTTGGAGCATCCATGTCAATCCCGTTGGGCCATTTGTGTTTACGATCTTGATGACTAAATAGAAAAGTGAAAGCAAAGATGAGTAGTAATATAAGCAAATAAACTCTTCCAGTTGCTTTTGGACAAACTGAAGCATTTCCGTACCACATTTGTGCTGATCATGTTCAGGGACGACATGGAGGTGGAATGATTTTTCTCCAGGGGCTGTTGCCCTGGCGTGGCCTCAAAGTGCACTGTAGCTGGACAAAATTCCGCTGATGGCCCACTGAATTTCAGTGGAGTCCACACAATGAAGTGCCATGGTGGCAACATATCTGTAACTAACCAAACATACGATAGCTGTTTTCATATCAAATTGTGGAGAACAGAGACCCTATCAAAGCAGAGCAAAATCTGTATACAAACGATGCCGGCCCACCAGGCATTTGCCCCGTACGCCAAATGGCCAGTCCAGCTCTGATGTCAGCTTATGGAATCCAAAAGGTGGGCAAAAAAAATAATCTCAATAGTCAGGACTAGAGGGGCTTGAAATAAAATTCCTAATCAGAACATGTAGATGTTACATAATGAATGAAACCGCTGTTCGTAGTTCTACAGAAATCGAAAGTCTGTTAACATTAACGTGTGTTTTTTTTTTTCCGGGTCAAGTATTATATGTAAAACAACAGTGGGTTTGTTTCGAAGTGTGACATCACTGAAAGAGGGAAGCAGCACTTCTCTGTAATTATTTTTCAAACAAACGGGATCTATGTAAAGCATTTACAGTAAGTCAGAAAGTTTTGATGGAATAAAGAATTCAGAGGAACCTCCAAAGTCCAACACTGTCTGTTCTGTGATGCTGGTTGACCTCCAGTGCATTCTAATTTCAAAAGAATTTTCCATCCATCCATCCATCCATTTTTTTTTAACCGCTTACTCCTCACAAGGGTCGCGGGGCAAAAGAATTTTCCCTTAGGAAATTATGTCAAATGAATAATTGCCCATATAAATCTAAATACATCACTAATGGTTTAGTGGTTCACTTTGACTTCCAAGCAGGCAAGTGGTATCACATGAAGAGAATATACCATACTCTTGAGGGGGGAATAACTACCAAGGTCAGGAAACGTGGTGAAATTTAGGCTCTAAACTGGGCCAGTGCTTCTAAAATAATTTAGGCCAGCAGAGAAGCATCACCACTGGTGAACACACCACACAGAAACACATTGAATCAGATCTTGATTTGGAGGATGACCATTCTTGTTAATCCGGTGGCATGGAGGACCAAAAATGCCAAAATAAATACATAAATACAAGTGAAAATAAAAATGATGTAAAAAATATATTACAAAAATTAAATTAGAAAAATAATACAAATAGAAATAAAAACAAGAAATATATACTAAAATAAATAAAAGTAACAATAAATACAAAAATGAAAAATGAGATTAAAAAGTAACCATAAATCTAAAAACAAATGTGGAAATAAAGTATAAATAAAGTAAATATAAATAAATATAAATATATATATAAATATAAATATATATTAAAATATATATATATATATATATATATATATATATCAACAAAATAAATTAAAATGCTCTGATCTCATATATATTTTAAGATGCAGACACTGTCAACATGCAATGTGTTGTGAAATAATCAAATGAGGGGCCAATAAGCGTGTCTTATATATTTTGTTGTTATCTTATATCCGTTTTTAGTTTCACTTTTATTTATTTTTTATTTTATTAGTTTTAGTCTTTATAAGTTAGAAACACGAAATTGTGAAACCATCATCAATATTATTTAATAGGGGTGTTAAAAAAAATCGATTCGGCGATATATCGCGATACTACATCGCGCGATTCTCGAATCGATTCAATAAAAAAAAATCGATTTTTTTTTTTTTTTTTTTAAGAGCTCAGAATTGTTCATTCGGTAGTCTTACCGATTCAACGTCTTATCATCATTGCCTTTTTTTTTGTGTGTGTGTGAATCGATTTTTAATCTTCCATTTTTAATGGAAAAATATTCAACAAAACGTCTGACTTCGGGTTAGGATTCACACCTTAAGCATGGAAGAATGTTATATGAACGGAACATTAAGCCTTAATATTTTATTTTAATGCTGTTCAAACATGAAACAGATTACAACCTCTATGACTGAAATTTCAGATAAATAAATAATAAATTTTCATATAAATCTTACACTCTACAAGCTTACTGATTAGTATTTTCTAAATTTGAATGAAAAAAAATCGCAACAATCGACTTATAAATTCGTATCGGGATTAATCGGTATCGAATCGAATCGTGACCTGTGAATCGTGATACGAATCGAATCGTCAGGTACTAGGCAATTCACACCCCTATTATTTAACATATATTCTTCCTGATTTGATGTCATTTGTTTAAATGTAATGTAACTTTAACTGTACAGAAAAGCAACAGTCTTTCACATTAACAATAATTGCCACTGACCTGTATGTATTACTGGATAGCCGCTAGCCCATACACGTCAGTGCAAGCCGTCGAAGTCACAGGGCGGCCATCTTGCTCCTCCCATCTCGCGACTAGACTATACGGTATACGTACAGATAAGACATATACAGCTCGTAGGCAGTTAGGATAATGCCAGAGGCGGGGTGGGAGGTTTGTGCCAGAGTGGTCACTGTTTTTTAACAAGTAAAAACGAGGAAAAAAAAGTGGGCGATATGTGCGGCTTTGAAGAGACCCTCTTTTTCTTTTATCGCTCAGTTCCTTAGACCCCCAATATTAGATTTGGCAGAGGCATCTTTTGTTGAATTACAGTTATAATTCTTTACAATAAAAAATATACAAAATATATATATATTGTAGTGATTGGAACATAATTCACCCACAGAACGTTGGGACGAAGGGGGAGTTTGTTGGGATGAAAGGATAAAAGGACGAGATGTTAGTAGGTCAGTGAGCCTCGCGCAGAGTGAGTTGTTGTTGCTGTTAAACGCTGAGAAGCTGATGTCAATAAATCGCCGGTCTTTGGCTCCGGACTTCAACACTCTGCCTCCGACTCCCGTCACTGCTCGCTACATTGGTGATCCCGACATCCGCCTCGTTGACGTTTCTGAGGCTGAGAATTTGATCGAATTGAGCGACATGGCGAACTCCGCTGGTCTCAAGTTACCGGAGTTTTGGGAGTCGGCCGCGGCGACGTGGTTTGTACAAGCTGAAGCTCAGTTTGCCATCCGGGGAATTACGGACGATTCCACGCGCTACTACCACGTCGTGGCCGCGCTCGGGAGCTCCACGGCGGCCAGAGCCGAGAGTTTTATCACCTCTCCCCCGGCACGGGATATGTACGCGGGGCTGAAAGCGTACCTCCTTAAGACCTTCGAGCTGTCACGACCGGAACGGGCTCGACGCCTTTTCGCCATCCAGGGCCTGGGGGACAGTAAGCCGTCCGAGCTAATGGAAAAAATGCTGAACCTGCTTGGCGCGGAGGAGCCGAACTTTTTGTTTATTGAACTGTTTCTGCGCCACATGCCTCCTCATGTCCAGACAGCGCTAGCGAACACTACCATCTCCGAGCCACGTGCTCTGGCGGAGGAAGCTGACCGTTTTTTCCTGGCCACCCAGCGTCACAACCACGAGGTCTTGGCCTCTGCACGCGCCTTCCCAATCCCGGCGGCCGCAACGGCACCTCATAAGGCACGCGCTGCCGTGGATGGCCGATCAACCCCTGGCTTATGCTATTTTCACGCACGTTTTGGAACCAAGGCGAAGAGGTGCCGCGCCCCTTGCTCCTTTGTTGCGTCGGGAAACGGCAACGCCTCCACTCAGTTGCAGCTGTGAGTGGGGGCGCAGAGTGCCGGCTGCTGTTTGTCATGGACACCCTCTCCAGACTCAAATTCCTTTGTGACTCCGGCGCCCGCAGAAGCGTGTTGCCTGCCTCGGCTGAAGATGCTGCCGGGGGCACTCACGGCCCGCACCTGTCAGCGGCCAACGATGCACCGATCCGGACCTACGGCACTAAGACAATGGATGTATGTTTTGGAGAGCGCCGGTTCACGTGGGACTTTGTCACTGCGGACATTTCTTTTCCCCTTCTTGGCGCGGACTTTTTGTGGGCCCACAGTCTACTGGTGGATGTCAAAAATGGCCACCTGTTGGACGCTTTGATGTTTTCCACTGTCGCTTGTGGTTGTGATGTGGAGACGTTTGAGGGCCTCGCCAGCCCGCTCTCAGATGACGACGTGTTCACGCGGCTTCTTGGAGAATTCCCCAGCCTGACTACGCCTAGATTTGCAGCCACTTCTACCAAGCATGGGATCGAGCACCACATCGAGACCGTGGGCCCGCCGGTTCACGCAAAGGCCCGACACCTCAGCCCTGATAGATTGGCCACAGCTAAGTCCGAATTCGCCAACATGGAACGCCTTGGCATAATTCGTCGTTCGGACAGCCCGTGGGCCTCGCCCCTCCACATGGTTCCGAAGTCGGACGGCGGCTGGCGACCGTGTGGAGACTATTGCCGCCTCAATGATGCCACGACGCACGATCGCTATCCGGTCCCGCACATACAGGACTTCTCTGCCCACCTGGCAGGTGCGAAGCTGTTTTCCACGGTGGACTTGGTACGGGGCTATCACCAAGTTCCGGTACACCCCGCCGATGTGCCTAAGACTGCTGTGATAACACCTTTCGGACTGTTCGAGTTTCTCAGGATGCCATTCGGCCTTAAAAACGCGGCCCAGTCTTTTCAGCGTCTCATGGACTCTGTTCTCCGGGACATGTCGTTCCTCTTCGTCTACTTGGATGACATCCTAGTGGCCAGCTCCTCCATCGGAGAACACCTTTTACACCTCCGGCAGCTTTTCTCCAAGCTCAGCCAGGCTGGACTGATTATTAACCGAGCTAAATGTGTCTTTGGAGTGCCCTCCATCCAATTCCTCGGCCACCTCATCAACGAGGACGGCGCCACCCCGCTCCCGGCAAAAGTGGAAGCTGTTGCCGCTTTTCCTCGACCCCGGACGGCCCAGGGTCTCCGGGAGTTCCTCGGGATGGTGACTTTTTACCACAGGTTCATCCGCCACGCTGCCCATGTGATGCACCCGCTTTACGACGCACTTAAGGGTGTGGCTCCTAACCGTGCGGTCGACTGGACCGATGTGAGAGTCAAGGCTTTTGAAGAGACGAAAGCTGCGCTGTCCCGAGCGGCCTTGTTGGCCCACCCGCGCCCGGATGCCCCGATCGCCCTCACTATTGACGCATCCGATTTTGCCATCGGGGCCGTTTTGGAGCCGCGCGTCGAAGGTGCGTGGCAGCCGCTCGCCTTTTTCAGCCGCTGGTTAGTCCCTCGGGAGCGCAAGCGATCCGCCACTTCCGCTTCATCCTGGAGCGCCGTGAGTTCACGGTCTCCGTCGATTACAAGCCCCTCACCTTCTCCATGTCGAAGTTGTCCGAGCCGTGGTCCGCGCGACAACAGCGCCAGCTATCGTTCATATCTGAATACACCACAGACATCCGACTTATCGCTGGCAAGGACAACGTGGTCGCTGATTGGCTGTCCAGGGCAGCCGTCAACACGGTACAGCTGGGCCTCGACTTTTCCCGGATGGCGGTCGACCAGGCTTCCGACCGTGACACCCAGTCGCTTCAGGGCTCCGACACCGGGTTGCAAGTTAAACCGGCTCATGTTGACCTGGCCGGACCCCTGGACGTGCCCCGCGCCCCCCGCCGCGGCTGCCCCCTTGGGCTGCGCCTTGTGGACCGTGTGGGGTCCCTTCCAGTTGTTCCTGCATCCCCGCCAGTTGGTGCGCGGGACTGTTCTGGTTTTTCTGCGGTGTCCCTCCCGCCCTCGCTCCCTGGGTCCTGTAACCGCAGGGGTCGGGCAGTTTTGCCTCCCCGTCATCCGGAGTTTGTGGGTGAATTCTGGGGGGGCTTGTGTAGTGATTGGAACATAATTCACCCACAGAACGTTGGGACGAAGGGGGAGTTTGTTGGGATGAAAGGATAAAAGGACGAGATGTTAGTAGGTCTGTGAGCCTCGCGCAGAGTGAGTTGTTGTTGCTGTTAAACGCTGAGAAGCTGATGTCAATAAATCGCCGGTCTTTGGCTCCGGACTTCAACACTCTGCCTCCGACTCCCGTGCTCGCTACAATATATACTAAACATCATTAAGCATATAAATAATACATGCATTTAAGGCAAGTTGCAAAATGTCTGAAGTACTCTTGTTTATGTTTATAAAATTTAAACATCATAAATCAGGCTGTATCTACTGCTTTCTGTCTTAAATGTTCTCCAAATTCGATACTGTAAATGTATAGGATCGTATGCCGAGAAACGTTTCTTGGGAGGAGCAATATGGCGCCCTCGCAACTTCAAAAGTCTTGGCCTTGAACCTAGCGGATATCCAGTCATATATATAGATCACTGGTAATGGCAAAGACAGTTCAGGATTTTAAATGAGTAAGGTGTCCGCCAGATGGCGCCATTGTATTGGCTGCCGGAAACTATTGCGACACAACGAGAGGCTGTGCTTTTCGAGATGACAGCTGGAAGGTGACCACCAGGCTGGAAGGAGAACGTTTGTACCTCTTTACTTCTTTCCATACAGTACCTTATCTCCTCTCATCCAGCCTTCTCATTCCTTATAGGAACGAGTGGGTGAGAGGAGATGTGCAGTCATCTACATATTGACTTACCTGGTACTCATCCTTTTGGGCTTCAAGCTAAGAAAAAAATACATAAATAAAAATAATCAGGCCTTTGCATGCAGCACAGAAGTGAATTTGCCTTTAAGGCGAAGCCCTACTTTGAATGAATTTGTCAGTATAAATTACTGTAGTGCTTTTCTACAACACTACAAATGCATCAATTCCACTCTTGAAAGCTGTCTGGCATTATTTTGAAAACTTGGGAGAAGTTTACATATGCTTCCACCTTGCTGTTGCCTCCCCTTCCTTCACCTCATCCTTCTTCCTTTGAGTCAAAACAGACAGGAACATTTATTCAGTCCCTGATAAACCTAAACTCCCAGACAAAGTCAGCTGGGATTTACATCCAGATGCTGGTGACCCAAATGAACACAAAAACTCTTTAAAAAAAAGAAAGAAAAAAAAGGAAAAAAAAGGATTGATGGGCAGCGTTCTCCCACAATATTGCAGTTCATTGTTATAGCCCCCACTATATCACATATAGTAAGGCAAGACTTGATTTAGAGTTCATTGTAGTACTTTGTTAAGCAGAAGCATGCCGAGGAGCATTGAGGCCTTTACCAGAAGACATACAGCGTAATTGAGACCAAGAAAAAGACACAGAGAAGGTCTTCAACTAACTTCCAGTAATAGTCAAGAAGCGAATATTTGCCTGTGAATACTGTTGTATGCTGTCATGTGTTTGTATTTTTTTCTGCACCCAGAAAGTCTTAAAGTAGTATTTTTTTTATTTTTTATTTTATGGTTTATAATTACCGTTATTTCTCTTTCTATCTCTTTTCTTTTATGAATCAGTATTACAGTAAACTTCAACTGGTAGTCACAAATAGCTTGAAGCAAGCATGCTGTGCCTCTTATTTGAAAAATTGTACAAATAAGAGTGAAAACAGGGACTAAGGAATACACAAGTGGTTTTAAATGTGTTTAAAGTATGGGGGAGGATAAACCTATCTAAAAATGTTTTTTTATATGATCGCTTTATCGCAGATTTCCACCTATTGTTGTGGAACATAACCCCCGCGATCAACCAGGGGTTCACTACACCAATCAACAGCGTACTACATCTGTGGTACACAGCCCTGGAGTTTCAGGGCTGAGACTGGCCCACTTATTGTTGTCAACATACACAATTTTACAGTTTGTCTATGAATGTAAAATAGATGAGCATTCCATCCAACGATATTCATATTGCTTTTTATCAAACATGTATTTTATAATTGAATGTTTTGACAAAAGCACGGTCTTTGCTTATTTGAACAACATAAAATGGGCAAAAAAAGAAGGACAAAAAGACACAAATAAGCAAATGTACATTAAATGGGATATGACCTTTCCACTTCACAAGACACACTTACCAAATGAAGTTAAACCAGCAAGATTAAGGCAGCTAATACTGTACTTCCTGTTAGTACTCTTATTTTGAAATGTGTTCTCACCATTTCTGGTGCACACTACTGAGATGACTGACGCTAACTTGAAGAGAGCAACGGTAATTGTAGGAGGCTTTTCTATGTGTTATTTTTTGTACAGACAAGGTTTAATATAGTTATTTTGTTATTGTTTAATTGTAGATTAAAGTTTGCTATTTTTGATAGTAAATTATTGTAACTCGGTGACACCCTTCGTAACCAAAGGCAGGCAGTCAGTGCTATGTATAAATGACTGTAAGGGTGATTGGACTTGCAGGTGATTGACAATTTGACAACAAAAGATGACTTGGATACTCTTTATTTATGGGCTAATTATGTGTGGGCTGATTGGGCATGCATGATTGTGAAAACAATGTGTGGGCTCCTGCCTGCAGATTCGTGGCCCGAAATATAGAACGGCCCACCAGACGGCCGAGTCCGGGCCTGGTGTTGCATATGTTCAAATCCTTCTTGGTCGGTACTGTCTCCAAAATGCATGCAGCACTGGTGCAAGTAAAGTTCCTCCTGCACAGGTGAAACGGAGCAGCTGGAGCAGCGCCGCATGTGAGTTGTTTACACCCTCCTCAGGCCAATAGTGGGAGGAAGAAGCAATGAGAACAACAGTGTGAGAGGGGAATTGACTGGTCTGGTGTGGGAGCAGAAAAAGGGAAAATATGCTTTTAAAAAATACTGTAATAAAGTCCTCCAGCGAAAAACAACTTTTAGCCGTGCTATGCGTGCCAATTTTGCTTCACGCACAAATGTACAAATACGATCATTTCAATATATTGACATGACATTTTATGAGTTGCAGCACAATGTTGGTTGTTGTAGATTATGGCAGGAACATACTGAGAGTGAGCAAATTATTCCAAAACATTCAGTACAATGATTTCCCTGTATTATGTAAAAAAATAGACTTGCTGCCATCCATGCATCTTTGCTGCACAATCTATCGAAACATGCTTTCCCTGCTTCACAGCTACATCAGATCCTGAAGAAAAAGAGAAGTGTGTCTTATGTGCAAAATGAGTCACCGTGTGACATTCTATATATACCCGTCCAGGTACTCACAGGGAACACTTACGTCAGCACCAGAGCCTCTTGATGTCGGAACCCGCCGCAAACGAAGACGTTCCCTTCATTTTACAGTCTGCAGGGTCACGTGATTATGTAACAATGCAGATATCTGGTGCTCCCATCTAAGATGTTTCATAACAAGCGGAAATTTTAACTCTTTGATTAATCAGGATTCTTGCGTTGATGTAAGCAGAGTGAATACCACTAGCTGCTGTTTGTCTCTTAGCGAAATCAATCTCATCTAGGTCATTTGTCGCCAGCCAGCTGCAACCGTGCTTGTGTACTGATGTTTCACACCTTCGTCGGAAATGTTCAGATCATTCTTTAACTTAGAAATGTGATAAGCTAAGTTTGGCAAAACAAGGAGTAGAAAGGATAGACATGTGGACTGGCGACCAGTCCAGGGTGACACTGATCAGACTAAGCACTACAGAAATTGATGCAACCGCCACCCTCACTATGTAAATGCAGTCTATAATCACTAATAATTATCTTCATGTATGTTGTCAAGTGAATGTATGCTCTTGAATATACATTGCAAGTTCTGTGAAATGCAAGTCATATAACAAACACAGGCAATCCTCTCAAATCCTTTGGAAGCAAAAGAAAGCAACTAAGCAGCTGTGTACCCCCCCCCCCCCCCCCCTTTTTTTTTTAAATCAGAAAAGTATATCTGCAGTATATGTTGTTTTCCACTTGTCACATGATCATTCTCATCTTGGGAAGCAGCTTTCATAGGTAGCAGGGTTTCCAATGTGCGGTTTTGTTTGAATGAAATATCTCACAATGAAATTCTCTGACCCAAAATGCAGCATGAGAGACACTTAAAAATTGGACTGTTCTTTCTGTGTGACTTGTCACTGAGATCAGGCCATAAAAAACAACCCTTATTTTGTAATGTCAAAAAATGTTCTGTTGCAAAGCCGTATCAGGCTTTTGTCTCTGCCAAAATTATTAAAGAGACAGTGTGTAGGATTTAGTGCCATCTTGTGGTGAACTAAGCAGTGATTCATTTAAAAAACAAGGGCCGTAACAATATCCAAACATCACGATACGATATTATCACAATATGAAGGCCACGATACGATAATTATCACGATATTGGGGGGAGGCTGGCAATACAAAAAAAGGTCACAATATTCTAAAAAAAAAAGAAGAGCTAATACAGCAATGAAAAATATTAGAAAAATATTATTAATAAAAACTATAGAAATATAATATAAATATATTCAGGCACTTGCTAATGCACGCAACATATTGCGTTTCTCCACATATTGAGCATATTACGTTCCCCTTCATTTGACCATTTGCGTGGAATTAAAACATAGAAGGGCCAAAACATGCCTTGTGAAAATTAAATTGCACTAAAAAACTAGCCACCAGGGGGTGCTAGAACTGCACAAATGGAAATCAACCCGACTTTTTGAACAGATGTGCTGCTTTTAATATCGTGACATGACGATGACGATATATTGTGGCAGTTTTAAAATCACAATATCACAATATTGCCGTTATCGTTACATTCCTATAAAAAAAACTACTATTAATTTCAATATTATGCAGAAAAATATGTTCGATCACATCTCTGGTGGTGCTTAGCGCTTGTGTCGACCAATGGGTCGACCACTGCTTACCTTCCACAGCTGGGGCCTGCAGGTGGTCATCACTGAGTCCCATGATCAGGGCTCCTGCCGCTTGTCGCCCTCTGCCTTGCTCTCGCTAGCTTTTGATAACTTCTGCCACAAGCCACTCTTGCAAGCCAATCCTATTCTTAGAAGCTCCAGCAAGTACTTGCTAGCACCTCCTGCTAGGTCTTTCTCAGCGGGCTCCTCGTTTGTTCGCTCAATTAATTGCTAGTAATTGGTGGTAGCCTTGCAAAGTGTGGTCCCTCTGAGACACTGTAGTGGATGTGCTTCAAAATTGTTGCATTCTGATAGTTCACCACTAAATGATGACGCTGAATACTACACACTGTACCTTTAATAAACCAATTTTGGAACAATATTATGCTTTGTAAATGTTCCTATTTTACCACTCTATAAGATTCCCATAATGGAATAATGCCTCTTTTCTTATTTCCACCCAATGTAAAACTGTTTTATTTCAATCCTTTAATTAAGATAATCTCACCAACAATTTGATTATTGTTGGTTTATCATTTTTTACTCCAACCTCAGACCCACCCCCACCTCCACCCCACCCCAAACAAAACCCCCCAAAAAGTTGTGAATTTTATTTACAGAAGGGGACAAAAAAATGAGAGAAATCAGGCGGAGCAATGTGATCTAAAAAACTGGGATCAGTCACCTTTTTCCAACCTTGACAACTTTGTATTTTTAACAGCATTAGTTAGTTAGGTCCTGCATGCAAGGACTCTGCTGGCCTAAACATTTCAACAAGCCGCAAATTTGCTTCACAACCTAAATTATAATGTTTGTTCCATGAAATTCACTCCAAACAACCATAAAGACTCACAATCACACGTCAGTCTTTTAACCTTGTGGAATGGGTGTAGGTTTTACCAGGGGCGTCACTAGACTTAATACTGTACTGGGGCACACCTGGGGCACAAATAATTCACAAGAGAGAAATATTTATTTCAGTAAACATCTGCAAACTGAACATTTACAAAAGTAAAAAATAAAATAAAATAAAGCACCCCTACATCTCTGGGTTCTTTTATTTCCATAGTAGAAGGCAGAGGTGGGATTAAGTCATTGTTTTGCAAGTCACAAGTAAGTCTCAAGTCTTTGCCCTCAAGTCCAGAGTCAAGGCCCAAGTCAAGACTGACAAGTCCCGAGTCAAGTCCCGAGTCAAGACTGACAAGTTTCAAGCGAGTCACAAGTCCTACACTTTGAGTTTCAAGTCCTTTCGAGTCTTTTTAACAACATCGTAGATTATATTTAGTTCAGGTGACCATTAAAGTAGGAGGTCAGGGAGTGAACCCAGAGTGGTGCATCAGATTGCTGTGTTTGCATTGTATTACCAGTGAGATAACAGTCTCATTAATTACACAGCAACCAACGATAATTAGACAATAAACAACTGACATTATTACGTACTGTTCTTTGAGCAACTTCAGATGTTGAACGAAATTTGAAGTTGTTGCCTCACCGTCAGTGATCTAATCTTGGACATTCTGCAATTCATTTTTTTTGTTGACCACCACATAGTTTTTGTAACCAAACAACTAGTGGTGCAACGGATTACAAAAGTCACGGATCGGATTGTTAAAAAAAAAAAAAAAAATAAAAAAATAATAAAAATAATAATAATAATAATAATAATAATAATAAAAAATAATCATATGAATAGAACTTTGTCTTAATTTATTTTTATAAAACGTTTTTGCCCATTATTATTATTATTATTATTATTATTATTTTTAATATACAAACTCAAAATGTATAACATGGCCATTAGGATTTAGGAATACAACTTTAAGTGCAAAATAAGGGAAGATACATAATTATTTTATACATCGTCCATGTATAAAATAACAAGGTATCTTATGTTCTATTGCACTTGAAGTTTTGGTTTCTAAAATCCAAATGGCCATACTGGACATTTTGAATGTTTAAAAAAAAAAAAAAAAAAAAAGCTATTGTTTCATAAAATAATTATGAATGAAGGCAAAGTTCTATTTATTTATTTTTAATAATGAAAAATACATTAAGTGCAATTTAAGGCACAATCCCTTCGTTTAAATAGGGAGAGTGGATTACAAAGGTCTAGCCTAGGTCCACAATATTGTAAACAATACGAAACGCAAGCGAGCCAAGGAACAGCTGTCACTATGCCAGCCAGGCACCCGATGCTAACACTAACAGCTAGCTACTAGCCACGATTTATTGCGGTTTCTTCGCGTCCTAAATTAGCTATTTAGTATATTTTCGGGGTGGCGTTATGATAAAGGTGGTAGAAAATATGCAATTTCAATAAAAACGTTGATAATGCAAGCCAAAATGTCAAAAGGAAGTAGTCAAGCTTGCGTTCACGCCAAGCCTCAAAATCATCATTGATGCAGAGGTCCAGACCAGAACCAGCAGACCATAATCAACATTATGTTTCATGCTGATGAAACACTGGAAATCAATATGGTTGTTTTGATACAAGGAACAACGTTAGCGAACTTAGCATTAACTTAAGACAGACTCATGTTGCCTAGCAGCAAGCCAGGACTTCACTTACCTCTCTCATTCCTCGCTGCTTTCTCCCTGCTGCGGCCGAAAAACTTTCTGATATCCAACTTGGTGTTACGTTCGAGTAAAATCAAAATCAAAATATTTTACCGTAACAAGTTGCTGTGTGCTAGAGTTGCCAAACTCAAGCAGTGATTCTCATGGCCTGCCCCTCCCTCCCTCCCTGGCTCTCTTTCTCTCATGACGTGAATAAATTACCATATTAATTAGCCATGTGCGCATTGTTGATGTGGAGTGAATACATACAGTAGCAATGAATTATATACTAAATAGTATGTGCGCTGCAGCAGGCTATGCTACGGAGACGTAAAACTCTGAAGAGATCTTTTTTTTTTTTTTTTTTTAAATTTGGTGAAATTTTTACTGGGGCACTGCAGATCAATACTGGGGCACGTGCCCCAGTGAAATCTGTCTGGCGAAGCCGATGGGCTTTACATAATGTCGTTTGTTTTCTTGTTTTCTATCTTACAGCTCTTTGACTGCAGTCATCATCATCATCATCATCATCATTATTATTATTATTATTATTATTATTATTATTATTATTATTATTATTATTATTATTATTATTATTATTTCTACTTTTACCAGAGTCTTTTTTTTTTTTACACAAGTTATTGGTACTTTTACTTTTATTGGAGCATTTTGCCATCTGTGGAATATTAAGTGGTTGAATGGCCTATTCTTCACTGAAGGCCAAGTTATTAAATGCATGTCCTGCCACTGGTTTTTAGTTTTTTTATGTCATCGTTTTCTAGACATTTCTCCAATTTAAAAAAAAGAAAAAAGAAAAGAAAAGAAAAAAAGACTGGAAAGTGTTTGTGAAAGGTCGGTCGGTCGGTCGGTCTGTCTGTGTCTCCTCTGTCTGTCTGTCTGTCTGTCTGTCTGTCTGTCTGTATCTCTCTCTCTCTCTCTCTCTCTCTCTCTCTCTCTCTCCCTCTCTCTCTCTCTCTCTCTCTCTCTCTCTCTCTCTCTCTCTCTCTCTCTCTCCCTCTCTCTCTCTCTCTCTCTCTCTCTCTCTCTCTCTCTCTCTCTCTCTCTCTCTCTCTCTCACGCACGCACGCATGCGCACGCCCGTCGCCTTGAGTGCTCGAGCTGGGAGGCAAACGAGGAAGCAGTTGTGCTGGCAGCTTTGCAGCGACTTCCACGCTCATCATCTCTACTCAAAATAGAATTCGACAATTAAACATTCGTTAGCAGGTTCACGTCGTAGTTGTTCATTTGGTTTCTTACCAGCACAGAAGAAAAGGACTTTTTTTTTTTTTTTTTTTTTTTTTTTTAACACACCTGTACGCATATATTTTTGTGTGTGTGTCTGGCGCAAACTTGCGGTGACAGTTTAAAGTTCAAACTCAGGCATGGCTGACAGTGCAGCGGCAAACAGTGATGGCGAGGACGGACCCCGGCAGCCCATGAGGGGCTTCGCCCGCCAAGGAGCCCTCCGTCAGAAAAATGTCCACGAAGTGAAGGACCACAAATTCATCGCGCGCTTCTTCAAGCAGCCCACCTTCTGCAGCCACTGCACCGACTTCATCTGGTGAGCACTGATGAATTATTGCTTGAGTGGAAGGACAGCAATTTTGTGTTATTGAAGTGCAACCTGTCAGTCAGTTGAAGTTTGGTGACTGCATGAATAAAGGAAAGGACGTGCTTTAGATGCACGGTGTTCCCGATTGCATTATTGCCGTGAACTTGTTGATGCACAGGTACATCTGTGACCAAGTATTGTGAGCTGCAGCCACAGGAAAAAATGGCTGCTAATATAGAAAGACATTTGAAGAATGGATTACATCACACAGCTAAGGTCGATGTATAGGCTACAGGTACTAGTATTCTCTTTGTCCAAGTGGTTGAAGGCAAAAATGTAGGCCTAACTATTCGACTAATTACGACATACAGGAGTTATTTGACGAGTGCACCCTCAACGTCTTACTAGTGAGCTTAATTGTCTTGGAGGGGACTAGTTACATGGACAAATACAGGAATATAAAATATGTAGCCTACAGTATTAACTAAAACAAAATGTCAAAAACCTGTGCAATAGTTGGATTAAGTGTGTCTTGACTCTTGAATGGTCTTGCCTGCACCCCACTCTGCAGGCATGACCAATTGGCAAACTAGTATACGGGATAACTAAGATACTATTTTATTAAAAGATTCAAACATAACACAAGTATTGAGCTACTGACACACAACTTGACCCTTCGTTTGGCTTCTGTCCCTCACTGATAACTTCAATGTCATCAGTCCACCATCCACTCAAGTTATTAAATGATTTTCCGTCTCTAGCTTGTCCTAAATTCCCACCTTATTTTTAGCTTTGTTGTGTGTTACTCCCAAAATTATAATTATGCAAGCCTCATGATGGCTTTTTAATTTGATAATGGACACGACTCAAGCCAGAAGAATGTGACTCCGCGCATGGTTGTAATGTAGACCAATGTTTCCTGTTTACACGAGAAACCTGTCATGTAAAACCACCTAATAAAAAAACTTGTAAAAGTGAAATAATCATAATCTTGTCTCATTTTATTCGCAATTCACTCAAAATTTTTGGTTGTTTAGTTGATGAAGAAGCTGTTTTCTATCTATCTATCTATCTATCTATCTATCTATCTATCTATCTATCTATCTATCTATCTATCTATCTATCTATCTATCTATCTATCTAATCTATCTGAGTGATGAGCCAGAACAATGAAAGTACTCAGTGATTGTGCACATCAAGGAGCAACAACATAAAAATGAACATACACACTGGACAACCTTCTAAACTGTTCCTTGTGTGTGCGTTCTCTTCTCAGGGGTTTTGGCAAGCAGGGATTCCAATGTCAAGGTAGGCCCCTTACGCCAACACCCCCTTTCACAATTTCACACAAAGTTTTCACACTAGCGTTTTTAGCACATATTTGTGCTAAAATGAGACCCTAATGCTGACGTCCTCACAGAAACGTTTGCTTGCTGAAAGATGAGTAAGGATGAAGCGTGTGCAAACAATACGCTGGTGGAGGCACAAGACTGGAAGTGGAGGCTGAGCTTGATTATTGAGTCACACAAAGGATCAAACTGGAGGTGTAGGTTCAATTATGTGTAGGGAACTACAATGCAAATTTCACCACTTGACAACTCAGGCACTTTGTCTGCTGTTGGTCTCCAGAAAAATATGCTTCCAACATACGACATGAAAATAAAGTGATGCTTTTAGCTTCCAATCATGACGTATAGGCTAAATGTTTTAGTGTCACTCCATGCAGAGTTAGAGCTTCAATGCTAGCTAAACTGTGGTCGGTTGTAATATATGGATAGCTGGCATGATGTCATGCATGACGGTGGTTCAAAGTCCCAGAGTTAGTTTGTCGTTTGGTCCAGACATTATTAGACATTATTAAACAGTGAACTTGTATGGAAACTTGTAGGACCCTGCATGCTCAGTACGGATGCTATCAGCAGTGTTATTTCCTTCAATGATGGAGCATAACGGTGTCACCATGTTTTGCAAACCACATACAACCACAAACTACTGTTGGAACACAAGGTTGTGACTCAGTAATTGAAACAATTGAAGGCCCAAACCTAACCTTGACGAACTATTATTTCCTTTAAGACTTCTCTCTGTGTAAAATGCTTTATTTTTACCTTCACTCCTCCCTCCTGCTCTCTTCTTTTAGTAGCCATCATCTCCCATATTGACAACTGACACATCTTCACTTTGTGTTTCTTATGATCACAAATGATGAACAAAATGCACAGGGACATATTTGACAATATGGAGTGATATGCCTGCCTCAGATGTCTTTTCTTATATTTATATATATATATATTAGTGATAGACCGATATGGCTTTTTCAGGGCCGATGCCGATACCGATTATTAGTTGTCAAGGAGGCCGATAACCGATATTTCGAGACGATTTTCATTTGCAGTAAAAGAGAAAATAATAGCATAAAAAAAATAAATTGCCTTTTCTTTTAATTTTAAACATATAAACAATAGACAGCTTTGTTTAATTAAAAATTCTAACAGAAATTGTAGAAATTGTAGGGAACTTCCAGGGTCATCAGCTTGTGTTAAGCTACATTCAAAACTAAGCAAGTAAATAAATAAATAAATAAATAAATAAATAAATACATTTCCTACTGTAAATAAAGTTTTCCATAATTTCTAAATGTGTGTTTTTGGTTTTTTTTTTAAGCATTTTTAGTATTTTTTTTGGGGGGGGGGGGTTGCAGTGACTAAATAAATAAATAAATATTTTTCTAAACTTTCCTACTGTAAATAAAGTTTTCCAAAATTTCAACAATTTTAAAATTTAATTTTTTTGTAATTATTATTATTTTTTTTTTTTTATAAATTAAAAAGTGTTGGGACTTCCCAGTGTCAGCAGTGACAAATGTATGCAAAATTAAATGCATTTAATTTTGGGTTTTCGTCAGGGTTCAAAAGATCTTCGCAGACAGTGACAAATTGTCTGAATATGTTTGAAATGTATTTGCAACAAGTAAAAAATGTCTGTGCACATCTTTCAAATCCTGATAAAACATTTGCTGCGTTCGCAAGCATTCACTGTTAGGTGCGATTCCAGCTTTTATCGGCCTTCAGTTTCGTAAAAAGGCCGATGCCGATATTGGTCAACATGCCAAATATCGGCACCGATAATCGGCCCGGCCGATAATCGGTCTATCCCTAATATATATATATATATATATATATATATATATATATATATATATTAGGGGTGTGAATTGCCTAGTACCTGACGATTCGATTCGATACCGATTAATCCCGATACGAATTTATAAGTCGATTGTTGCGATTTTTTTTCATTCAAATTTTGAAAATACTAATCAGTAAGCTTGTAGAGTGTAAGATTTATATGAAAATTGTATTATTTATTTATCTGAAATTTCAGTCTTATAGAGGTTGTAATCTGTTTCATGTTTGAACAGCATTAAAATAAAAATATTAAGGCTTAATGTTCCGTTCATATAACATTCTTCCATGCTCAAGGTGTGAATCCTAACCCGAAGTCAGACGTTTTGTTGAATATTTTTCCATTAAAAATGGAAGTTTAAAAATCGATTCACACACACACAAAAAAAAAAAAAAAAAAAAAAAAAGGCAATGATGATAAGACGTTGAATCGGTAAGACTACCGAATGAACAATTCTGAGCTCTTAAAAAAAAAAAAGAAAGAAAAAAAAATTGATTTTTTTTTATTGAATCGATTCGAGAATCGCGCGATGTATCGCGATATATCGCCGAATCGATTTTTTTTAAACACCCCTATATATATATATATATATATATATATATATATATATATATATATATATATATATATATATATATATATATATATATATATATATATATAATTTATTTATTTGATCATCAACTGGATGTATTCAAGGATTTTCATGTCTCCTAGCAACAGTGGAACACAACTGCCTATAAGATGGAAGATGTGCTGTTCAGCACAGTGGTGTGATAGCTGATAATTAGCCTGGGCGAATGAATATGTGATGCATCAATAGTGTCCTTTAGGAATGCATCTGCTGCACTGTGTGTGTGTGGGGGGGGGGGCATTTTGCTTGGAGAGAAAGGCAGTGTTGTAGGTGGAGGAGTAACTGGGAATTAGACTTTAAATTTCATTTTTTTTCCAAGATAATAGACAAAAGTGCCTCCTGTGGGAACCATTTGAGGAAGGGGAAGCAAGCAATCATCATCAGAACCTCAGTGGCACCGTAAGTGGACCAAGATCACTTGAAGTGGTTTGTCTGCAAACAAATGGTGTCATTCGAACCTTTTTGGATAAAATGTGAATGCTGGTGGGACCAAAGACATTGGCTAGAAAGTATCAGGAAATAATGACAGTACAACTCTTGAAAGCTGCCGTCTCATTGTGGCTTATCTGCGTTTGTGTAACAAAGGAACTCTTGCCACTTTTTAGAAACTCTTAGTGACAATTCAGCTGCTCAAAAAAGAAACACCATATGCAACATTATCATCAGCATCGTTTAGTTGGACAACTTGATCATTGTGTGTGTGTTATTTAAAGGAGAATAGCAACTAAACTATGTTTGTATACCATTTGCTCAGTCAATGTGAATGCAGTGTTGTGAGGTTGTTTGGCGTTTGTATTGTGTGTATCTATTCTACGGTTGCTGATTCTTTCCTTTCTTTAGTATTGTTGCTACTGTAAACAAGTAGCTGACATGCTTGTAATGTGCATTCAGGTCAGAGTGCAAGAATGCGGTCCTCCTCAATTTATCTCTGAGACGGAACAAAATTGGAGAGATTTGATTGCCCATTGGTTTATTATTATGTGAAATAGTAAAGGTTGTCGGGGAAGCTCCTCTGAGAAATAGATCCACTGACAACAATACTTGTTGGTTCGAAAAGTAACATTACCTTTGACACTGCTTCTGGGCAGCTGCTGCCATCAGCTCTGTAGCAAATTCCACCCTCCCTGTGTTCAAATCTCACAATGTAGAGACATCAAATACAAGATTCTGTCTTTGCGAAGGCAATATAGAATAATTAAGAGCCAGGATTGTGTCTGCCGGCATTGTGGAAGGATTATGTGTATATTGATTAATTTAGCACGTTTTGATCCATTGAACATCTGAATTTTAGAGCTTTTCCCCAGCGCAAATGGCAGCTTTCTGCGTTTGGATGACATGGATGTACAGGCAAAATTTAGAAGCGACAATAAGAAATCCGTTCATAGAAATATTTTTGAAATGCCAGAAGCTTAAAAAAAAAAAAAAATTAGGCTCTTCTCTGACTTGTTGCCAACAAAACCACTTTTAAAGCCCAGTCTACACGTAGCAGGGGTTTTTGCGAATGGGAGGGATTTGTATCTGTTTTGCCCTGTTTGCTACACGTCCCCGGGGTTTTTTTTCCCCTTAAAAACGAAGGTTAAAAAAAATTCTGGACAAAGTGAAGATTTGTGTTTTTCTCTTAATTCGCGTTCACGTATAACAGTCGTAAACAAAGTTTTACGTCATCGCTCTACACACGTTTGGGTCATTTCAATGCACTGTGACAATTGTCTGATGCTGGTGCATCCCATAGCAGTTTTAAACACAACGTTACGCAAGACAGGCACTTGGGAAGATTTCTTATAAATAAAACAAAAGTTGCGAGAACATATTGAGTGACTGCATGCTTTGATTAGTTATGTGTTTGTGTTTTAATGTGTGAAATTTTAAATGACTGCGTGAACAATGAGTTTCAGTGTTTAATAGGCTGTTGAGTGTCCTCCACTCTTTCTACCTTGCATTAATGGACAAATGTTCCCTTTTGAGAGCTTAAGAGGGACTGATGTGCATGTCAGAGGGAGGGAAGTTTGTTGTAAAGGGGCTTGTAAAAAGTTCACAGAGCTGAAAAGGGTGTAAAAAAAAGAACTAAAATTGAAAATTGAATGCAACTTTTTAAAAAACAAGTTGGTTTTTTTGGGTCTAAAAAGGAGCTCATGAAATTAATATTCACTTCAATAATATGCAAAGAAAAGTCCTATGACATCAACATACATTTTTTGATAGAATGGTAGGTCTAGTAATTGCTAATTATATTACAAATAGTTTGTGCTGCAACTTACAGGAGGCTGACATGTTTTGCCGCCATCTTTCTGCAACGGCTACCCAAAAGAGATTAGCATCGCGAATGTAGTTAACCTCTGGAGGCGCTGGCCGATAGTGTCGGACCCAGTGGGTCGACGGCCGCTTACCTCCCACAGCTGGGGCATGCAGGTGGTCGTCGCTGACTCCCGTGATTCAGGCTACCGCCGCTTGTCTCTTCTGCTTTGCTCTCGCTAGCTTTCGCTAGCTTCTCCCGCTAACCTCACTTGTTAGTCGCTCCAGATAGTTTTTGCTAGCTCCTGCTCGCCGTGCTGCTTGCTCATTCGCAAATAATTAAAAAAGTTTGGTCTTTCAGAGGCACCCTTGTGCTTCAAAATCATTACATTCTATTAGTTAACCAATATATGGTCCTAAATCCTACACACATGGTTAGCCTAATAGTTGCCTAAGTTGTATTTAAATGTTTGTGATGCGGACTCTGTAATCGGTCCGTTGTAGTGAAGAAGGAGCTGAGCCGAAAGGCAAAGCTCTCGATTTACCGGTCCATCTACGTTCCTCTGTGGGTCATGACCGAAAGAATAAGATCCAGGATACAAGTGGCTGAAATGAGTTTCCTTCCCAGGGTGTCTGGGCTCTCCCTTTAGAAAAAGGGTGAGAAGCTCGGAGTTGAGCCGCTGCTCCTCCGCGTTTGAGAGGAGCCAGCTGAGGTGGCTCGGGCATCTGGTTCGGATGCCTCCTGGACGCATTCCTGGAGAGGTGGATGGATGGAACTTTTGGTAATATTCAGTGTCTCCTTGTCATTCTTTTGAGGGAAAAAAAAGCCCCAAAAAGCTAAGACACAACCAGAGGTGGCAAAATTCCAAACTGTATATTTTCAGGGGGTGTTCGACATTAGCTGTTCCTTTCTGGGAGGTAAACAAATGTGTGAAAATCACAATGAGAATATGGATAATACACTAAATGTGTAGGAAGCAGATGAAATGAAGATCAGAAGATCAAAAGACAAGTAATGTGTCCCCTGAGAGGCAAAAAAAGGTATTGTTATCTCTTCGGGTTTATAAATGTAACATGTGCAACAGTGTATATCCTGAGGTACACTCAATGCTGGGAAAGCAGAGGGTGCTTCATTTATTACATTACATACTGTAGTAAGATTGCCATAATGTATTCAGTCAAGTGCACTGTTTCATACAGCATTATCTAACTGTAATCCCTTCACAGTGTAAGATAACATGTTGCATTTTTTTTATTTTGGCTAATAATGGGTCATTTATGAGGCTGTTCTTGAAAATCTTGCTGTGTGAGTGAATCGGGCAGTTTCCGCAGGCATACGACAATTACACAATGTATTGATGAAAATAGAGCAAGTCCAGCGAGGCAGCTGATGAGTGAGAGAGGTACATGCTGCAATGTCACTTGAGCCGGGAGATGTTTTTTTTTTTCTGGCAGAGGAGATAATGGACAGGGAAGAAGTGGTATAGAAATGAGACGAAACGAGAGGAGATAAATGATGTTGGAGTGAAGATGCACTTAAAACAAGCCCATAAATGCGTTGTTTGCTTCTGTTATTACCAGCTTTCAGATGATTATTTTTTTTTCATTTTGTAGGTCTGTTCCCACTTTTCTGACTAAAGGTGTCTTTGAAGTTTAATGGCCTGTCTCCTGTGTTTGCCGTTAACCATGGAGCTGCTGGCGGGCACGGTGCCCACACTTCCTGTGGATTCTTAAAATCTGTCTTCACGAGCCCATCCGGGTTCAAATGACTAAGTGAACATTTGCAAACAGTTGGTGTCTATTGGTGGTGCCTCTCACATCTCAGGTGCTTCTGCAGCTCCAACCCGTGTGGGCGGCAGGTCGAAAAACAGGCCTCCTACGCACACAAACATGTGCATCGACGAGTTCCCAAAGCAAAGGGGAGCGGATAGCTTCTCTTTTGTTTTCCTCTTCTCTGTTTATTCAGATTTTGTTTTTGGTCTTCTGTGTTCTCCCTTTGCGATTATCACAGCTTCTCCTTGGAAACTTCACTGCTACTTTGCCTCAATCTTTCTTCTCAGTGTCCCCCAGCCAGCCTCCTGCCTTCTCTGCTTTGGCTCCCCTCTTCCCTCTCCCTCTCCATCTCCACCTCTTCTCTCTTGTAGCAACTTGTTGGGAGCTGTGGGCTTTGATGCTTTTATAAATAGCCTAAGTGTTCCACTGAGAGCAACACCAAATGGGATGGATGGATGGATGGATTTATGGAGGAGTGGGGACCCAGTGTGTAGGTGTGAAAAGAAAATGGAACGAAAACCACAATCATTCAAAAGCTACAACATGACAGAAAGCATGATTAGGCAAGGTCAAATGTGTTCTTCCGATCTCTATGACCCTCAAGGTTCATGAGCCACAATATGAAATGGTTGTTATGGTTCGCTATATTGTCAAGATGTGCTAAAAAACATGAAAGACTTCTATTACCTTCACTGAAGAGGTTATGTCTTCATATCTGCTTGTTTTGTTTTTACATTGTTGGCATAAGTCCAGGAAGAGTTAGATTGCAGATCTGGATGAAGGTGTACATCCAGGAGTATAGTGAGAGGACATTTTTTTTTAAATTCAATCCAATTCAAATATTTTATTTCATTCTTTAAAAAAAGAGCAAAAAAAATGAAAGGGGGCAGAAAAAAAATAAAACTTGTGGTATCTCCCCCTGATCATAAAATAAAATAAAAATGAAAAAAAAGTTGCTGTTTTGGTAGCAAACAAAATGATGCCTTGTGCTATATATATGTTTCCAGTAATTGAGTTTTATTTATTTATTTTATTTTATTTATTTTTTTAATATGAATGGACTGGGATGATTTAGTTATATGATCCAGATTGTTCCACAAATTGACACCTTGAGTTGAAATACATCTTTTTGTTCTTGTTCTGTTTTTTAATCCTATTTGAAAATTTGTCTTCCAAGTATATATTCTAATGACTTGGCTACCACTAGCTATGAAGGTGCACATTTTTGGTACTGATTCAAATTAGGATTGTTCCACCATGGCGGAGGTCTGCACTCTTTCTAATTTATTGTTATCATGCTGAACATTTTTTGCCAATTTACAAAAGCTCTTACTTAATTTATTTTCTTTGATTGAAGGTTTTCAGTAGAAACAACTGCATTCAGAGGTGGACTTTGTCTAATTCTTCAGGTTCTTCTACTGCCAAGCCCAAGAACACATGAGCTTGAGGGCACAAAGTGAACCAGACATCCAGCTCCAGCATTTTCAGGCTGATGGCAGAATTCATAATCCCATTAATAATTAAATTAATTAGTCGTCCAGGTCCTGAATTAGCTAAGCAGACCACTACCCTTATCTTAGTACCTTTGGTATGTTTGTTTGTTTGTTTGTTTGTTTGTTTTTTTTGATCAACTTTTGTCTTGTCAGTCCACAGAATATTCCTCAAAATGTTTTGGGCTCATCAAGATATTTTTTGACAAATCGAAAGACGTACATTTGTTTTTATTTCTTTCTCAGCAGAAGTTTTGCCTTGGAACACTCCGATTTTTGCAAAGTGTCTTTGTTATGGCTGAGCCGTGAACGTTGACCTTGCTGGCAGTTATTTTGGATGTCTTTCTTGGTTGTTTTGTGACCTCTTGGAAAGGTTTTTGCAGTCTTGGAATAATTTTGTTGGCTGATCCCTCTTGGGAAATTTCAAAACTCCTTTTAGTTTTCTCGGTTTTTGAATAATGGCTCTCACCATGGTTTCTTGGCAATAATACAAATACAAATCACTTTGTTTCTCATGTTTGTTGAATTATTATTATTATTATTGTAGCTTCCAATAGAGTCAGTTTTATAATTAAATATATTTAGTTTTATTTCATTTCAATATTAAACATTTATGTTATGCATTTGTAAGAATTTTGTTGTTTTCAGGGCTCGTTTTTTTAAATTTTTTATAGTGGAACAATGTTCTTTATGTGCGTTTTGTTTGCGGACGCTAATGACTGACGCATTGCTACGTTATTCCTGGCAAGCCGATGGAAAGCCATCCTGAAGAGCTGCTGTTGTAGCTGTTGGAAGAAACGATTTTACTCCTCTCTAGTACATGCGGCCAATGAGGTAACATATTTGCAAGCATTTGCACTCTTTCTGTTAGTAGTAACGAGGCCTTTTGGAAGTAGTGTACTACTGTTAGCTCGCTAGCATGCTAGCGCTAGTCCGTTAGCATGCTATTATTGTTAGCATGTGAGCAGGTTTATTTAGGGTATGTTTATAGGTCTATATGGGAAATGGATGTTATATCTTGATTTTTTTTTATGTTATATCTTGAATGTGGATATTTTTATGTTCTCTGTGAGAATTATTTTGTGTTATTTAGCTCTTTAATATGGTGTTTTCTGTATTTTGTACAGTTCTCACGACATGCTTAACTGCAATAAATGCCTGTTGTAACAGAACATTTGGACTCATAATTTTCGACTGGAGGGGCGTAAAAATTTTATTATTATTATGATGATGATGATGATGATTATTATTATTATTATTATTATTATTATTATTATTATTATTATTATTATTATTATTATTATTATTATTATTATTATTATTATTAGTAGTAGTAGTAGTAGTAGTAGTAGTAGTAGTAGTAGTAGTAG
Source organism: Festucalex cinctus (assembly GCF_051991245.1). Classification (NCBI taxonomy): domain Eukaryota; kingdom Metazoa; phylum Chordata; class Actinopteri; order Syngnathiformes; family Syngnathidae; genus Festucalex; species Festucalex cinctus. The sequence continues at coordinate 48,881,319 of NC_135411.1, forward strand.
TAGTATATTTGGACTGTGGCAGTACATTGGAAAGCAGAGACCCTGTTTTCAGATGCTGAACAAACGAACACCTCTCACCATATTTATTTTCAACATGTTCAAAAGTTCATATTAAACGATTCAACTGCATGAACTTTTCTAACCGAGCTAATATGCCTTTACCAGCTGAGCATGAGCTTCAGTATTAAAATTTATTGATTTTTCCGTCATGTCCAGTATGTTTTGTTTTTTTATTTTCTCACCTAAAATAACCTCGCATCCAAAACTCAGAACCTGCATGAACCGTGTGTTTTCATGTGAACAGATCATTGTTAATTACATTTTAAGCACGTTTGCACATATATTCACACATTTGCACATTTTTGGTGTTGCGAAAACTGAATTTGACAAACCCACCCCCAGTCACTCTACTGTAACGACCCATGTTTCCTCCAGTAACTTCTTCCTCTTTTAAGTTTCAGCTGTGTCGAGACTGCTCTTGTTTTTAATGTGAGAAAGTACATTGGACACACTTTGATAAATATATATGTGCATATAGGAAGAGGTTAATGAGAGTTTTTCACCATTGTGTGACCTTGATCAATGATCACCTTTAGGTTTTTTCATCAGCAATATGCCCATTATAAGTTTTTGTGTGTTTTTGTCATTTTGTCTAGCTCGACATATCCACAGGGTTCATCTAATTCCTCTTTGATCTACAGTCACGCATCTAAAGACTGGTCACTGCATGGGTTTAAGTTTATCTTCCTTAGGGCTTACTTGTCCTTGCTGCTGACATTTGTAGTAATTGTACACCCGTTGCTACGGTGATACCTCAGAGAGATGACAGGGTAAATCAGACAACCAATTAGGTCAAGCCTGTTTCAGGTCTACAAACAAGACTGTACTGTACTTGAAACGTACGTGTGTTTACTTTTGGTGCTGTCGGACTGAGACCAGATCTTATGCTAGGCAGGATGTGGTTGTGGTCAGCCGCATTGTCAAAGATTTTGGGTTTGAATCTCACCTTGGGAGATTGAACGTTCTTATACATGGGTGGGTTTAATGAGTAATTCTGTTTCTGCATTCCACAACATCCATGTTAGGGCTGCTGGATTATTATGAAGAAAATATTAATCACGATTAAATTGTTAATAATTGAAATCACGATTAGGACAATCGTTTATTTTTTGGTACAATAAAGAAAATGTTTAAACATAAAATATTATTAAAACAAAAGTTCCTTTTGGATGAAACAAAATTTATTATAAGTGTTCTTTTAAAATAAAATAAGGTGCAAATGTATAAATTTAAACAACTCAAAAATTAGTATTAATAATCTTGTTTTTACGATGATGCTAATTTTTTAATTGTGGAGTGTAATACTTGAAATTGTAATTGAATTTCGATTAATTGTACAGCCCTAATTCATGTTGCGTGAATTGAAGACTCATAGATAGATGGTGCAATAATTAATCACTCAATTGACAACTGTCACTGGTTGTGACACCTTTGGCAGCAATAACGGAAGCATTTGCAATACTGGCGATGAGTCTTTGGCAACATTTCATTTGGATTCAGATCTGTACTTTGACCCCTTGTCCTGCCACATAATCCGAGAGCAATTGATCTTGAGGTTACAAACTGACAGTCAGAGCTTTGCTTGCATGAATGTTTGCTAGACTGCAGAATTCGTAATTATTCGCAGTCGTCCGGGTCGTGAGGTTTGCTAAGCAGCCCCAGACCATCACCATGTTTCAATGGTGGCATTGTCTTCTTTTGAACAAGTGTATAGTTATAATTATCTATACACCTTCAAAAAGTGAAAATTTTGTCTTGTGAGTCCACAGAATATTTTTTCCAAAACTACATGTATTACGTATCATGTTTTGGGAAAAATACAATGTAAGTAAGCAAGTCGATCATTTGTGTGTGTGCTTTTTTCGCAGCAGTCTTTTTTTTTCTTTGTGTGTTTTGTTTGTTTTTGTCTTGGAACTCCCCCATGGATGCCATTTTCATCGAGTGTCTTTCGTATGAACACTGACCTTAACTGAGGCAAATGAGGCTTGCAGTTTTTTGGATATTGTTCTGTTGTTCTTTCATGAACTCCAAGATGACTTGCTGTTGTGCTCTTGGAATAATTCCAACTGACAAGATTCTTGGGAAGGTTGAACACTCTTTCAAGTTTGCTCCATTTATGAATAATTGGTTCTGAACTTCTGAATTATAATAAAAAGTCATTTAAAAAAAAAAAGAGAGTCTTTTTCTCATTGAATTTCTTTGGATTGTGGCATGATGCTTTTCTTTTTGCAATTTTGGTTACTTCACTTTCATTTGAGTGATGTCTTGATTTACCAAATCTGGCGGTAATCAAAATTAAAATTCAGCTCAGCTTTCTAAAATTAATGGGGGGGGGGTTACTTTTTCTCCGCATAGGGCACCCCCACTTCAATAAATAAATACATATTTAGAAGCTATTTTGTATTACTTGGGTTTTCTTTGTGAGATATTAAGCCTGACTTGATGATTGGAATCAGGAAGGTTCATGCCACCTTTAAAACTCATCAGTCCTGTCTAAATGACCTTCTTCGATGAAAAACCTTTCATGGAGTTTTTTGGTAGTGCTACTTCTGTAGTGATATGAAATTTGTCAAGTCAAACTATTTCCATCATGTGTAGTGATTTAAAGTTTTGTGTGTGTTTTAGTTTGATGGAGAGCAGCTAACTATGTCACTGTTGCTCCTGAGACGCTTTAACCCTTTCACAGACAGATGGTAACCTAGCAACAGGGGCAGAGAGCAGTCATCCTGGACCACTTTTTTCATGGCTGCCTCTTCGTTTCCTATTTGCCTTTCTGCTCGAGCTGTTGCTAGCTTGGCGGCCAATACCAGATCAACTTCTGTTTGCTATCTTATGTGGAAATTATATTTTGAGAAGCGGCGAACCAGTTGAAACTGTCAGCCTCAGTCTCCTCTCTACTTTTTTTTTTTTTTTTTCCCCCCATTCGCGCTTTGGTGACCACCATGAGTCAATGCTTTCCACTTCGAGCAGTTTTCGTATGATGTGCCGTTTATGAGTGTGCACAACTGCACATGTTAAAAGACCAACACACAGACAGACAGCATTGGTCCGTTGCCAAGCATCGAGCGAATTGTAGACGTCCTGCTTTGCCAAGCTGCAGCGCACATTACTGTTTACAGTAGATACACAAACACGAGAACCCTCACACTCTTGTATTTCCCGTTTGCAGTGTTTATTTATTTATTTTACCCACGATTGTCTGTCTATTTGTTATCCTATTGATTGATTTTCTTTGTTTGTTTTTGAGCAGATCAAACAATATGACATGTTCCAAAAAGCCAAACATAGTAATACATGATAACAAACAATAAGTAAATAATCATAGCAAGAAAAAAAAATATTGTGTATACCAGTGGTATAAAAGTTCAACATGTGCAACTCAAAAAAGGAGTGAGAAGAAAATTTTATGAAATCCCACCCCCATCTTCCATCAATATACACAACATTCAGGCAACTTCCACTTTCCCAATATTTAAATGACACCCATTGAATTTCAACTGGTCAATAGTATGTTTAGAAAACTGGAACATTACATACAGATACAGTGCTAGTATCTCATTAATAATTTGTACAATTTTAGAATACAATACGTTGCAGCACTAATTAAATACCAAAAAATGGTAATACAAATGTTGTATACCAACATGGTAAAGTATCATCACTGTACCCACAAAGTAATGTAATGTAATAATCCTCTAACAAAGTAACTCAAAACTATATTGTTGATACTTGTATGTAAGGAATTTAAACTGGCCACAACATTAGGCACTTGCAACCAAAGATTTTACTTGCTGATAAATGAGCATCAGGAAAATGCATTTAATAACTCATGATAATTTTATTTGACATTTTATATATTTTAGTCTGGTGAGCACATTTGTGCATTTCTACAAACTACATCCATTTTCTGTACAGCTTATTCCTCACAAGGGTCGCGGGGGGTGCTGGAGCCTATGTCAGCTGGCTCTGGGCAGTAGGCGGGGGACACCCTGGAGTGGTTGCCAGCCAATCGCAGGGCACACAGAGACGAACAACCACGCACACTCACAAGCACACCTAGGGACAATTCGGAGCGCCCAATTAACCTGCCGTGCATGTCTTTGGAATGTGGGAGGAGACCGGAGTACCCGGAGAAGACCCACGCGGGCACGGGGAGAACATGCAAACTCCACCCAGGAAGGCCGGACTTGATCTTGCGTCCTCAGCACTGGGAGGTGGACGTGCTAACCAGTCTTCCACCGTGCCGCCCTACAAGGATTAATACGATCTTTAGTAAATTAGATAAAGATGCATAGGGGGATTATCAATATTGTCTTTGGTAAATAACAAGTCACCAGTTGAATAATCACATACATGTGGCTATACAAGTGGAGTATTATGCTTTTAATTTTCTTACCGCACTGCTCAAAACAGCAGGTAGAGTTTTGCGGGGGAGTAAAGAGACAAAGTGGCAGTTGTGAGGCAAGTGTGAGGGAGGAGGGCAGGTGAGTGGTCCAAAGTTGATATACAGTAGAAGAGGTGTGTGTGCGTGCGTGTGCGTGTGCATGTGTTCGGCTGGACATGTTCAGCAGCCAGCTGTTCAGGTCACACTGTGGAGGCTGGAGTACTGCTGGTTTAAGAGGAAACTAAGAGCCCTCCACAGTCACACAAACAGAAGGAGAGCAGAAAGCCTGATCTTGATGCACAGTACCTCTTCTCAAATTGTGGGGGATATAGTAACCAAAATTATCACAGTTATCAGTAGTATAATGCAATTGCTTAAAAGACATGTAAATATGAGCAAAAATGACTGATACACATTATGCACTGACAGCATTGCAATAAGTTAGTAGGGCTGTCAAAAACAAACCTTGTTAGAATTGATTTTGCAATCAATTAGACAAGTGGAATCACTTCCTTATAGTTCAGGTGAATGGTGGAGCCTTATGGCAGGAGACTGGGACAAAGCAACTGTAGAAATATTAAATGTCTACATTAATGTTTATTTTAAACAAGATGTCTTCAAGTGCTACCTAAGATTACATCCCATGTCTAAGCTTTGTTTGTATTTACAGATATCATTCTGGATCATATGAATCAATAAATGGACTGCTTTTTATATAGTGCTTTTATCTACACCAGATGGTGTACAATTACAATACAAGCCTCACATTCACCCATTCACACACACGCATTCATACACCAGTGGTCGGCTACTGCCACGCAAGGCGCTGTCAGGTCAACTGGGAGCAAATTGGGGTTCAGTGTCTTCGACATGGTCGTCAGGTTTGGGGATCAAACCCACAACCTCATGGATGGGAGACCACCACTCTATCACTGAGCCATGCCACTCCATAAATGAAATACCTTAAATGTATTTAACTTTTAAAACATCAGCCATAAAAAAAGACGGTCCTCCAATAAATATGACCACATAGGTCGTTTTGAAAAGGTGCAAAATTACGACCAAGTTTTACGTATTTTAGTTTAGCGACCTCGAGCAGCCATGTTAAATAGCGTATAAATACTAAAGAGACTTTTGAACCCGGTCCGTCTGGTCCAAAGACAAGTGTTTATCTCACTGAGATATTTGGCCAGTGGTTGTTTTAGTGTTGGCTAAATGTTTTGTACAACCTCACTGTGCCTTTTCCTAACCATGAGTGTCCCATGTAAAGACTTAATGTGTACTGTACAATAGGGGTGGGAAAAAAAATCGATATCACAATATATTGTTGCGCTCTCTGTTGCAATAAATTATCGATACACTGACAGTAGATATCGATGTCATGTGTCCAGTTGTGCAGTGTTATGTTATAAATGTTTATGCACTTTAATTTGTCTCACTTTACAATGTTTATAGTTAAAAGGCTAAGAGGCAGTGAGGCACAATGCAGAACTTTGTACATTTTACAGGTTTTATGGGCTTTGTTTGGCTTTTTCAGTCACATATCGTGATATATTGCTAATTTTTTTGGACAATATATCAAAAATTGTAGATATCGTGAGTCAAATATTGTCACAGTATCGAATCGTGGTTTACCCGTATCGTCCCACCCCTACTGTACAACCTCACTGAAAGCCTCATCCTAACTCCAACCATTAGTCTGATGATGAATTGACATACATGACAAGACAAAAATGAACATGGAGTTTGTTACTGGACAGTAAGCTCAATAAGTTCGATGGTAAGCTTTTGCACAGAAGATCCGGGTTCAAGTCTAAGTTTTGTATTTTTTTTCGCTATTTAACATGGCCGATAGAGGTCGCTAAATTACTATACGTGACACTTGGTCGTATTTTGGTGCATGGTAAAATGACCAATATGGTGGTTATTGTTTGAGGACGTGTTGAAAAATAAACATTTTTAGTGTGTTTGGGTTCAAACCACCATGTCATCAACCCATAGTTATGCTAGCAGCTAACCTGTTTTACGAGTTTGGTCATGTGATATCCCGCATAAAGCATTGATCACGTTCTGTGTGCATCTGTGTTCTGAGTCTTCTGTCAATGTTCAGGGACCAAAGAGAGATAAAATTTTTTTTTTTTTTTTTTAACTAAACGGATGAAGCCTTTCAGGTGTATTGCTCTTCTGCACCAATGCACAAAAATGATTAAAAATCAGCTAATCCCAAAGTAATCTCTTGTTGGACATTATGCTTCTGATGAATGATTGTTTTCTCTGCAGTGCTTGGTTGGGGAATTCACACTTGGGTACGAAATACAATCCAGCCTTTGAACCCAATGAAAATCTTTCCATGAACACAAGTCCACACATATGTGGAAGCTTCAACTGTATGACATGCTCCTTTTAAATTGGTGTATCAATTATGAGAATTCCAACTGTAGAATTAAAATGTGCATCATTACATTGCAGGATGTAAAGCACCACAGTGAGAGAGCTTGAAATAGATTGGCAAAAAGCGAGATGGAGGAGACGGAGTCAATGAAAGTTGCTGAATGAGATGGAGATGGGAGGAATGAATGAGGGTGGAGGTGTTGGCTCGACCACGTAAAACCATCTTGTGCCAACATTCTTTCACGTCTTGCACTCAGCTCCAACTGAAATGCAAGAGAGAAAGAAGGCTATGCATGCATGTGCTCTAAAAATAAAGGACGTTACAGATGAATTGCTTGTAGTCATTGATATTCACAAAACATAAAAAAGTTCTAATCTAATTTTGATGAAGGCGAAGTTCTAATATTTAAGCAGTGCTATCATCTCAATATTGAATCACCCAGTAGATTGGGTTGATGCCCTTGCTTATGTTCGTGAAGTCTCTAGCATAGCAAAGTTTAAAGTGGCTAAACCAAGTCAACGACTCAATCAATTAGAAAGTGCCATCATATCATGTTTCAGAAAGTGCATGTCGTGAAAGGAGAGAAATGAAACTGTTCTGTACTACGGGCAAATCTGAGATGAAAAACACAACACTTTGAGTGCAGATAGAATACGATCTGCGTCCCGTCGTCATGAAACACTTTCGTCAACGCAAGACAGAAGTCTTTGGAAACCCTCCAAGACCTTCAGTTAAAAATTGCGCGTTTGCTATTGATTTTGTTTTGTTTACGGTTGTTGCATTTGCTGTGATCACCACCGAGCAGAGGTCACTGTTGGCCTGCCAAGTGGAGTCCTCTGTGATTTTCCCTTGAAAAGGCTTTAATAACGCAAAAGATGAGCGCTGTGGTGTCCGGGAGGGATGATGAAGAGAAGATTGGTGGATTCAAGTGAGGCAGGAAAAGAGGAGGAATGATAGGGGTGTGCTTACTCACTCTGACCCTACACCCATCTTCACAAACAATGTGGGTATTTATACTTTGGCGTAGGCTGTTCAACCCCCCTTATATAAGCCCGCACACACACACACACATACACACGCACGCAGACCCAGGGAGAATGGTGCATTTTGTTTGGAATATTGACTTTCTACCTCCTGATATCACCCTGCTCCTTGTCCGCTTGTATCAATGTCTTCCCACCTTGCTCACTCACCAAGGGTGTTTTTCTTCAGCGAGATAGTCAGAAAAGCACAAAATACGAGCAGCAGTCTGTCTCGTCTCTTCACTCGCTTTCTTAAAACGCTGCCAGCGTCTGTAGCCATGGATAAGATCTGGTGGAGACAATCATGTCTGGGTGCCAGCCACAAGTTGAACCAATCATCTTGTCCCATCACTTTTCTGGCATTGTTCCTGGTTGCATTTTGAAGCCCTTTGGGCTCAATTCATCCTTACACAATGGTATGTCGACTTATGAGTTAAATTCGTGATCAAGCTTTATTCATATATCAAATCATTTTCCCCGTTGAAATGAATTGAAATGCCATTAATCTGTCCCGCCACAATAAACAAACATACACTGGATTGTAAATTCTGGATAAAAATGCACGTCCTCAGGGTGCGTGCTCCCCGTTTGCCACATCGCCATAAACGAGTTAATACTGAATATGAAATAAGAACACAAGATATATACTATACGTAAACACGTTATTATAATGACCAAAATGTGAGTGTTGCTAAATTAAAATGAGGAACATTAACAGTGAGGTATATACGAAGTTGAAGCTGCCAGCAAGATTCGAATCTAGCCCCACTTCACTCCTCGCTCCCCACACACATCCAACATGCGCTATGCACATGTCGATGATTGCCAAGGCGGCTATGTTGGTAGCATGGCTTATATAGGAATGTTGCTAAACATGGAATGTTACCAGTTCATGTTGTATTATTTGGAATCAATCAAAATTAACTCATTTATTCACAGCCATTTTCACAGAGTCAATCCCCTTCAGTCCTGGCTGTTTTACTGGATTCTGACTGATTTTGCAAGGCCCACAGGATATTGTGTTCTATTGCTTTAAAAACATGGAACCTACCAAAAGAAAGATTAATGTCTCTTTTCATCAGGGGGGAAAAAAAAAGTATATTTCTGTCTTTTTCCGTTTTGCAGCAATTAGCATTAGAATATAGCTATTAGCTAAGTTTCATCATGATTCACAAATCTAATTAGAATTGTGAGTATTTTTTCAACATGGCCCTGGTTGATCTCCTTTGCTCTGCTGCCACCTGCACGTTTGTGTAATAACTATCATTTCTTCAACCGTTTTTTTGCAGTTGAGAGGCTGGATCAAAGCCTTCTGTATCCTCTTGCATAAAATAAACAAACAAACAAAAATGTATAAATACATCTTTGGGACACTTAAAACATTTAAAATAGAACATATTTATACGTTTTTGGGAGCAAATGAGTTAAATTGGACAAATAAGCTGCCGCCAGTGAGGAATGATTATTCAAAAGCTCATTTTCATAATATTGTACAGTCAGGTTAGACAGACAGTTTTAACATATGACAATTTATCATTATTATGATTATTTTAAATATTGTTAACTCTGCTTTTAATCGGCAACACGCTAACATTTCATCTTTAAGAACAGGTCGGCGAAACCTAGCTAGCATTCCTGGAAAGTAGCCTCCGTTTGAGTGAACCTAAAGTGCTAACCCATCAAAAATCTTTTAAGTCTACGGGTACTGTTGTAGTTTTCCATCAATGTTATCTCAGAACGTCATACTAAATGTCCCTATTTCTTCTTTTATGTTGTTAGTTTGTATGGACCAACTGTGATCAAGACAACAAATTTTCCTGAATTAAAAACAATTCTAAAGGTAGTAACGTACAATCTATACTGTAGCTACATGAGATGGTGTGTGTTTTGCATTGACGTGACATCTAAATCTGGGCCATCACTGAGCTCCATGTCATTGCATCTCTCTCTCTCTTTCACACGCACACACACATATTCTGGCAGCTCATTAGTGGAAAAATGCTGTGCAACATTGGTGTTCTGCCAACATTTCATAAAGAGAATACATGAGAGAGCTGTGAAGAAGAGTAGAGATGAAGAAAATAAATAGGATGGGAGCTTTGGAAAAAAGGAAACACAATGAAAAACGGTTTTGAAAAAATTTGCATAGCTGCAATTAAAACAGAAAAGTCTATCTGATGAAAGCGTTCTAATGTTTTAGCTGGCTAAGGAGCCACATAGTCACATCCCGATCCCATTTTGCTTGCATCTATAATATTTTTAAATGATGAGGATTATGAGCGAAGTTGTGCTAAATGCTGACAGTTGAGTTGCTTGGGTAAAAGATTAGCTGATGTGTTAGTTCTTGCAGAGTGCAAAAGACAGTTTGTTTTTTAACGCCGTGTTTGTATTCACTCTTCATAGCACTGTTCGCTCTGCACATAACAGACTTTAATATTGATTGACAAACCAGGCATTATGTAATGATATAAAGTGAATATTGATGAGGGCTGTGCAACTTGAGACACTTCACAGAAATATGTCTGAGGGAAAAACAACCCCGTTGTTATATTGTGAACAATATTTCCATGAATTGTGCACTGAGATGAAACGTTTACCACGGAAATGTTTCCTTGAGGTCTGTTTTCTTCCCTCCCCTGAAATGCCCTTTAGAAGCAAGTCCAAACGTCAACAACACTAGAACTGAAAGATCAAAAACCATTTTTGACCTTCCAGTAAAGGAGCGGGATCAATATTATGCAGGCTTATTGTGAAAAGCTTAATTTACTGGAAGCTGTCAGGTGAAACACGAAACTCGCTGCTGGCTGAGAAACCAGCAAGGTAACACTTTTGGTGTGCTACAGGTACATCACATGGCTGCTTGCCTCTGCAGTGACCTGGCTTAATCAGATTGAATTATCAGGTTGGCACACCAATCCTTCTTTATAACTGGATGTAAGAACGTGTAGTTATGATTGTAAAATAAGTAAGTATAAATGTTAACAGATCGTTTTGTTTCATTTTTTTTATTTTAAAATATAACAGTCATGGCCGTATGTTTAAATGACTGGTGTTTTGAAGAAACCTGCGAATATGTATAGAGCACAACAGCTCACCAAAGTGAGTATACATGCCTCACATTGTTGTAAATATTTTATTACATTTTTTTGTGGGATATTATGAAGAAGTGACACTTTGCTACGGTGTAAAGTTGTCAGCTTCAAAGCTCAAAATAACCCCTCAAAATAACATTGAATGAACAGCCCATAATGTCTAAACTACGGGGGAAAAAATAGTGACTGCAACCAGGGTTTCCCCCAACACTTTAAAAAAAAAATTTTTTTTTGTCCCGCCCCGACCATGACCAGGCTAAGCTTACAGCTTGGTTAAAAATAGATTTGGTTATTTATTAAATATTAATTAAAATACAATAACTTTTATTAATCCAGCATTAGGGAAATGTGCAGCAGCAATAGTGGATAGAGGAAATGTGTAAAAGTACACTGCACAAAATAGAAAGATGAAATATTGTCTAGGGCTGTAATTTTAAATTGTGTTTGGTCCAAAAGGAACTTAAAGAATTATAGTGTTTCAAAAAAAAATGTCTTGATATTTCTAAATGTTTGAACATTTAAACATTTTCTTGTTTTGTACCAAAAAATAATCATTTGAATAATCGTGATTTCAATTACCGTAATTGCTGGACTATAGAGCGCACCTGATTATAAGCCACACCCAGTACATTTCTAAAGGAAAAAGCGTTTTGTACATACATAAGCCGCACCTGACTATAAGCCGCATGTGCCCACATTGAAACATGAGGTATTTACAACGAAAGATGGTATACAGAAAGATTTTTCAAATGTTTAATAATATACCTTAGCTTTTCTTTCTTTACGCGGCAGTAACACAGCAGCAATTAGGGGGGTGTTAAAAAAATTGATACGGCAATATATCGTTGCAAGCCTCATTGCAATACACGTATCGATACGCAGGCGTCAGAATCGATATTGCTCGTTAACTTTAAATAGGCAGTTAACGTTTGCCTTTGCAGCTTGCATTGTACCTAAGAAATAAAGACCATCAGCGTCTTTGAAGATAATTGCCTTCAATTAATGCAAAATTAGCTCACCAGTGATTGGACACTGTGTCTTACTAAGAAAAATTAAAGCAGAGGAAGAATATCAACATTTATGTACTTATAAACTTAACATGGCACGTGTCTTAATTAATGCACAAGTTTTCTTATATTTTGTCTAAAAAACAAAATAGAATGTGTTACATGAAAAAAATGCTGTTTTTATTTCCCCAAATATTTCAAATAAGCACATTATAGAGCTGTAATTTTAATACTTTTATATTTTTATTCATATTGGCTCATGCCTATTAATAAATTTTCCCGGTGTGTCTGTGAAAACTGCTCCTTGCTCTGCAGTGTGTAGATATTTAGAACAAGCATGCCACTTGGTGGTAAACCAGAAGAGCTGTGAACAAAAATATTTTTGTCATCCAGCATAATGAACATATCCTTTAGGTACGACCTTTAGGTATGACTGTTATTATAAAATGCAAGTAAATGAATGTGAAATATCGGGATACGTTTCGTCTTGAAGATCAAGTATTGGGATACATATGTTTCGCGATACGTATCGTATCATGACCCCTGTATCGTGATACGTATCGTATCGTGAGGTTGGCGGAAATACCCAGCCCTAGCAGCAATATGGTAGTAACTAACAGGGCTGCTTAAAAATAACATACCGGTAAAAGTCACTGAGACTGAGACTTCTTGTATTTTCCATGACGACGGTCTGTTCATGCTAATTATATTCATGCACAAAGTGCCAAGTTACATTAAACTTGCATCTTGCTCAACACATATATTCCACCTGTCTCACTCTTACGTTTTCTGCTCGAGCGCCCCTGGCGGCTGTCAGAAAAAAATGCATATATGAGCCACATCATTGTATAAGCCGCAGGGTTGAAAGCATGTGAAAAAAGTCGCGACTTATAGTCCGGAAATTACAGTGTCACCAAAACAATAATAATCGAGCAGCCGTAAATCAACCCAGAAATAATAGCTAGATTAGTTGAAAATTTGTTAGATTAATTGAATCATCTTAAAGATAGTCAATAGATTAATTGGGAGGAAAAATAATCATTTGGGACAGCCCTAGTATAGACCCTTCTAGTGTGACGTCACGTTTAGGTGCGCCCCTTGCGGAGGGCAGGGGGTGTCAATGTGAGTGAAATAGAAAACAATCAGTGTGAGCTAGAAAATAGGTCAAACAGTTTATAAATCAGCGACCAACGCTATGGTGGACTTGTGCACGGCCGACGGATGCTCTCATGGCTCAAAGAGAGATGAGAGCATTCTTTCGGCTGCTGGCAGTGATTCAAAACCAGGTGGAAGACAGTGAGGAGTGAAAGATGAGCACGCGGTGGCTAGCGTGAAACTACGACATAACTGCTTTGCACCCACAAAAAGTACGAGGATATGCTCAGATCATTTTATACCAGGTAGTTTTTCTCTTTTCCATATAAAATGGGTCATAACATTTAACTCTGATTGTGTATTCCAGACGTGATGAATGTGCCATATTATCTTTAGTGAAACAATCATTCATACTATTTTTTGCATAAGTCAAGTAATTTTGAACAAGAAGTTAACGATTTATCATGATTATCACAACACTTTAATCTCTGCTGCGGAACATGTAAACATGCGGTCATTTTGTTAGCAGCTAACAAGCTAAGATAGCTTGAAGACTTCAATACACAGCAAGACGAGTATATCTGGACACAAACGATTTCATGAATGACAATTTACACCATGAAAGTAGTGATCGACGTACTCAACCAAAAACAACATACCTTAGGCTTCCACTTCCACTTTGCCCTCCAACAAACTCCATTTTTTTTTTTTTTTGTAGCTAGCGGCTCCAAACAGCTGGTTCCAATGAGTTGCAGTAATGTAGTTTCCTACTTGGGACTTTTTTGTGTGGCACTTGACATATTTCCCACCTTTTAACGAAAACGGTGGCCGAAAATCAAGCTCTCTACATTCATTTGTCATGAGGGGCTTGTACTCCGGGAGGCGGAGTGGAAGCTAAGCAGTGACATCAGCGAGAAGGGTCTATTGTCAGTGCATTAACTATTCAATCCAATTAGCAATGTTATTTGTTGAGTACTGATTGTTAATTTTGGCATTTCAGAGCTGATTACTCTAATTAAACAGACGTGTACTTTACTACTGTGAAAACAACTGATATTTGTGTGTGTTTGTTAAAACCGTATTTTAAAATGGCGCATTTTTTGTGAGACTCTACGTTAAAGTATTGTTAATAAACGTCGTAAAGTAAAACCAAATACCGGTAGACAAAATTTCACAACTTCCTGTCAACTTTTAATGTTTTTGCAAAAAACATGGTGGGCTTCACTACCACCATTACATGCACAGTGCTTAGGGCTCCATTGTCCCCATGGGACCACCGTCATCCATGTGGGTCCCCAGTTCCGTTGACATGTCGTAGAAAAATCCATCAGTGCTGTTTTTTTTTTTTCCCATTTAATGTGCATGCGTGAGTTGGTCTCATCCAGTTCAACAATGTAAGACCACAGGGCTTCTGCTGTGTTTGTGCTTATCTTGCTTCTCCAGCAAAGTGTGCATTTATTATACTAATATAATATATAATAATAATAATATAGTATAACTGGGCATGAAAATGAATGCAGATAAATAGCGATAGACTTCTCACAATGACTCTGTATATCTTTGAACACAGTTTCTTTGAGGCCATTATAACCTATCCAAATAATACAGAGAGGGAAAAAGAAATGATTGTTATTTAAGATTTATTTGTGTTTACTTTTTATTCAATTATTTTTTTTTGTATAGCCCCCTGGTTAGCTGGAGCTGTTTAAATATGGTTTATAAATCAAATTAATTACTGCAGTGGTGCTAAAAATGTAATAAATAAGCTTCAAGTGTTACTGTTTTGAAATAAGGCCTATTTGGCAGATATTGTATGGCATATATTTGAGTCTTTTTTTTCTTTTTTTTTTTTTTTTTTTTTTAAATGCTGTGCTGTGCTTCATACAGTCATGACGACTCTGCACAATATTACTAATTATTCTTTTTCTACCGAGGCATCAACATTGTATAAGCATAACCATGAGTCCATGACCATGAAGGTTGTAAAAATATCTTGCCTAAAATATATTATGTGTTAAGTTAATTTACTAGAACTAATTACTGATAAGTTGTTTATTAAGATACAGACCTATTTCGAGTGGAATGTGTTACATTTTGTAAATTTGACTTCTTTCTTGAATGGGTCAAAGTATTACTGTATACTCAAAATGAAGTAGATATTTGTGGGTACGACTCTGTTCTGTAAATACTGTTTGAATGTTTGCTGTAGCTATTTGATGTAAATTATGAATAACGAAAGCACAGTGGCAAGATGCCCAGAGTCGGATTGAGATCAGAGGTTGAGGTCACCTTGGGGTCAGGAAGTCACATTTTTCAGGAACATAATGTGTCTCTCTTCTCGTCAACACACGCTAGTATATTATCAATTCAGTTTCATGCAATTTATGAAACAAATGTAAAATTCATAGTTTGCATTTGAACCACCATTCGCATTTCAATTTTGTACAGTACCTACTTTTTTTTTGTGGACAAAACAAGAATGTGTGCGCTCTGCATCTCTGTTATGGCATATTTATATAATAAGATTTTGTTTGTTTGGGCCCAAGGGTCGTTTCATTGCATAGTGTGCAGTTCTATTTTTGCAATCCAATCTGTGTTTTGGTAAAGGATTTGGCAGAAGTAAGTACTCCAAAAGAGCAGTTGCCTTGAAGCAATATGTGCGTACAGCTCTTTCCATTTCCCTCCCTACCTCCTTGCCTCCTTCCACCCTCGCTTTGTGTATTCAATCTGCGATGTGACTGGGATGAGTGGGTGGTCTGATACGTGTGTTGTATCATATCAGTGAGGGGGAGGTGTGACCAAAGAGGAGGATATTGCGTGGGCGTCAAGTACCATTGAGGTGCACATGACGGGGTGTCCATGTGTGTGTGTGATGGGGTTAGATGAGGAAAAGACTTTGATCATGTAATGATATTCTCTAATCAGTGCAGGTTCGCCATCGGTTTTGATATTTCTGAACAGCTGACTCATTGTTATATGCCCTTGTGGTGTCATTGATAAGCCATTATTGAGCTCCATCCATCCATCCATTTTCTTGACCGCTTATTCCTCACAAGGGTCGCGGGGGGTGCTGGCGCCTATCTCAGCTGGCTCTGGGCAGTAGGCGGGGGACACCCTGGACTGGTTGCCAGCCAATCGCAGCATTATTGAGCTCATTGGATAAAATCATAATATCACCAGAGGTCCCGAGAAGCCAAAAGTGTACTTGAGTACTGTACGTACCTTCAAAAGGTGCACATTTGACATCTTGACCATAAAACTCATATAGCACTTTGTATACAGCAACGCCTGTTCTTAAAGCGCTTTATAAATAAAGTTGAGTTGAGTTGAGTTGAGTTGAGTCAAACTGTTTAGTAGTCATTTTGCCGCGACTGGCAACTTTGCGATGCTAACCGCTAAGATAAGTGCTCGCGAGGCATGTCCGTCACTCTAGACAAGACGGTGTACGGTGATTGACCAGTCAGAGCAGTTCATGGCAAAATAACGCTAGCAGGATAGTTGCCAGTCACGGCAAACTAGTCACTGCTAACTGTTTATCGTACATTACATCTGTCTATCCGGCTCCATCACAACAGTCAACTCCAACTCTCGCCACAACAGTATAACAGTTCAGAATCATTTCTCTCATAACATGTCTGAGAATAAAAAAACAAACAACAAAAACAAAACAAAAACTTTACAAATAAAGTACATCCTATTTACCAGAGATGCTTATTTATAGATTAACTCCATTCTGTCATGACTGGGTCATGCCAGGGTTATGTTTGGGTCATGCAAGGGCATAACAGGGTTATGTTTGGGTCATGAAAGGGATTTATGCTTACTGTGACTAGGGTCATGTAAGGGTTATGTTTACTGTCATGAGTAGGGTCATGCAAGGGTTATGTTTGGGTCATGAGCGTGAGGTCAAGTCTGTTTTCAACTGATGTAATAGGCATCTGGTTTCAACGGGTAATGCGCTATGTGATGTCAGAAGCTATGTGATGTCAGGAATCTTTAATCTCTTTATCTGGTCAACAGCCGATCAGATAATTCCATGTCAGTCCTGTTTCCCACATGTCTAGCCACAGCCAATCGGATCGATTCATTGTCTATATATAAACTGTCTGAAAAGTGTGTTTTTGTCGGATTATTACCTCTGTTCCATCTGGCCACCTGCTCCTCTGTTCCTCGATACATTCTTGTTGTCTCTCATCTAGTCATATTTTCATATAGCATAATGGCGTGTTAATGCATCCTTCACCCATTTCTTTGGACATTTTTTTTAAATGAGTCACTTTGGCGAGCCCACAAACTGCATGCAGTCATATAACTGGTGAAATTGAGTCAAATATCCCTAATTACAACCAGGAGTGGGTGAGTACCGATACCGGGAATCAGTATTGTGCCCGTACCAGCCTTATTTTAAGGTAAAGGCACTCTAAAAGCACTCAAAACTATCAGCCACCCTCTTGTGGCCATTTTACTATCAGGAACGAGAAATTAGAAGAGTAGAAATTTTCCATTAATATCGTGCAGTTTTAAGATTAAATGCTATATTGGGTCTTTTAAATTATCTGTCAGTTTTTTTTTTTTTATTTTACGTTCGAGGTGTGTACTCGTACTGGTATCGGTCTGAAAAAAAAAAGTAGTATTGATCATCCCTATAGTGACTCACAGGAAGTCTTGCAGCAAGATCGAAAAAATAACTTTATCACGCAAGCAATGAATAGTGGAAAAAAAAAATACTTCAGTACACATTAACTGGTTAGTAAATCAGAACATTCACATGAAATAGACAAAAATAGACAAACTTAAATGTGCAACTTCAGATATCACCCCCAAAAACACGAAATGAAAGAATTAACTCTTCATAAAATAACAAAACAACAAGGAACAATCTTAAATTAACTTTCTTTCTTTACACTTGTGAAATAGCACAATGAGTTTACCAGACAGAGATTAGACCAACAACTGCAACATGTTTTCTCAATTTCAAAATGGAGTTCTTGTAGGCTGAAATGAAAAAATTCAGACAAAGATGACAGCTCGTGACGTAGCTGATCTTTTTCGTTGTCTGTGTCGTAAGCAGATTAGATGAGAGGCCAAAGGTGTTCGGTCTCTTCTGTGAGTCGCACATTGTTGTTTCATCTGTTTATTTGCCAGGTTTCATGTAAAGGAGTCACTTTGGAAAAAAAATGCTTCTGTGTGGAGCCAGAGAGATGTTTTTTGTGCGGTCGTGGGACTCGCGACTCCGTTCGATTGGTAAAATGGAGTCAAATCGTGGCTATGATGGATTGCTGAAAGAGAGTCAGCGCCCAAGGCACAATTCTCTCTGATGAGCTAAAGCAAAAATGTCGTGCAAATCAATAATAGATGCATCTAAAAGTAAAAAGTGGAATGCAGTTCAATCAATGTAAATAACATCAAATTCAAAAATATGTCTCTTGACAAGTACAATTTATCCAAAAAGTAAATGTAGTTCGTTACTGCACAAGGGTACAAGATTATTTATAGCATACTTGCCTCGTCACGCCTGCCAGTAGATTTGACATTGATGAGTTTGATGGGGACGGCAGCTGTGCATCCAGCCTTTCATGTCTTTCAACCCGGCCACACATTTGGAAACGATCAGAATTGTTTTTGTTTTGAATTAAAACAAATAAACGTGTATATATATTCAATTAAAAAAAAAACAAAGTGTTCTTTGCTAATGTAGATATTAAACTACGTCATTTTGTTCGATAATGCAGCATAAGTGGAGCTACATTGCACGTTCAATAGCGTTGTAGCCAAGAATCACTTATCCAGAGTGGCTGACAATGCCTCAGTGGTGCAGGACTGACAATAAGAGTGTGTGGGTGTTAATAAGACAGAAGCCTGCCTGCATTTCCCACTGGAAGCCATTTAATAAGTGAGGTACATGGCCGATTTAACAGCTTTTGGACACGCAAATATCACTCTTGTCGAGCGTGTACAGCGGTGTGTTCAATGTACGGCCCGCTGGCCCTGTTGCGGCCAGCCACTCAGTTTCTTTTTTTTTTTAGAGGTCCGCACCATATACTAAAGATAACATTTGACACAGTTCTAAGTTACAATATTAACAGTAACAAGAAAATGCCATTTCTGGGGAAATGGCGTGTGAAGGCTGGAAAGCTGAATGAAACACTGTGGAATGATTTGGAATGATATTGAATGGCATGGAATGATGCAGAATGACCTGGAAAGAGCTGAACGATTGAAATTGGAATGGAGGGTGTGAATCGATGAATAAATGAAAAAAATTAGAGCAGAAAAACAAAAAAAAATTAGATAAGGTTTGAAGAATCAGGTGCAAAATTTTTTGAACTGAAAAAGATGGAAGAGCTCATAGTGTGAATTGGTGGAATATATTGAAGTTGGAATGAAGTGAATCAGATGAAAAATGTGGAAGTAAATGGGAAATTTAGAATGTGGGGAAAAGTATGGTACAAAATGGGGAATTGTGGATAAGGTGTGAATTTTGGAACTGAAAAAGATGGAAGAGCTTATGGCCTAAATTAGTGTAATATATATAGAAGTTGGAATGAAGTGAATTGGATGAAAAATGTGGAGGTAAATGGGAAATGTAGAATGTGGGTAATGTAGGGTACAAAATGTTGAATAAGTAATAATTGAGTAAGGCATGAATTTTTGGATCTGAAAAACTGGAAGAGCTCATGGCGTGAATTTCTGGAATATATTGAAGTTGGAATGAAGTGAATCGGAGAAATAATGTGGAAGTAAATGTGAAATGTAGAATCGCACATTGGGAAAAATCGGGTACGAAATCGGGAATTGTGGGTAAGGTGTGAATTTTGGAGCTGAAAAGCCTGAAGAGCTCATGGCGTGAATTGCAGGAATATATTGAAGCTGAAAAATGTGGAAGTAAATGTGAAATTTTGAATGTCCCATTGAGAATAATGGGGAAAAATCGGGTACAAAATCGGGCGTGAATATTTGGAATAAACAAAATACACCCCAGCATGGTGTAAATATTTGGAATGTATTAAAATTGGAATGGAGTGAATCGGATGAAAATGTGGAAGGAGATACATGTCAAAAAACGGGCGGAATAAGATTAATAATAAGTTTAAAGTATAGGAATAACATGTGTGAACGTCCGTTTGATTGGATTATTTTGTTATATTTTCTGTTGTTGAAACAGATTCACTGAAGATCTCTTCTTCCTCCCCACAGTGTGCTGTTTCGTGGTGCACAAACGTTGCCATGAGTTTGTCACTTTCTCCTGCCCAGGAGCTGATAAAGGTCCAGCTTCAGATGTGAGTATCATTCATGTGTGAGTGTAAATGTGCACGCAGCGGATGCCATCAAATGTGTCAGGTACGGACATTTGACAGACTTGGGACATGTGCACAAGAGCATGGATATCTTGAATAGCACATTTTTCCTATGCATGTTGTTGGCCTTTCATCTACCGGCAAACAATGTTGTGCCCTTGAAAAGCAGAGTTTTTATTTGTTTTTATTTTATTATTATTATTATTATTTTTTTATTCTGGCAAGAGTGGAACCTAGAGGCTTAAAAAAAAATTCTAGCTTCAAATGGGACTTTTTTTTTTTTTTTTAAACTGTACACTCATTTTTAATCTTGATTTAACAACAGCAAATGCACATTGACATTTGCAGTGTAGTATGTTTTCACACGATTTCATTTTGTGCGATGAGTCACATGACCCATTAAAAATAAATAAATAAAATGTCACTTGGTATACCAGAGATTATTTTAAATATGTTTAGAATATATATGTCTAATCTTCCTCTATAGCTTAACGGAGGCATTAGAATGCACAATCGAGGTGATTGGTCGTTTGCTTTCCCTGCCCTCTGATTGGCCAGAAGGATAGGAAGTAGTGTTAATTTTATCAGGCATTTTAAAATGTAGTCTCAGTCTTAGTCCAGTTTGAATCACGCTTGTCAGTTTTTATTAGGGATGCACGATAATGCTATTTTCAACCGATACCGATAAACCAATAATTTAGAAGTGCCAATGTCGATAACCGATAAGCCGATAATTGTTTGCAAAATGAACTTGAATACTATTATAAATCTAACATGTACAAATACATTGAAACATTGTGTAAATCACCATCAAGCTCAATTTTATTGATATATCTGCTTCAAAGATAACCAGCAACTCATTTTGAATTTGCCGTAACAAAACAGTCATGTTTTAAAAATGAAAAAAAAAAAAATAATAAAAAAATAGGCCAATAGAACTAAGCCCGTAACATTTTGGCATTGCCTTTTAACTTTCACAATAAGTGAAGTCAAATCCCTGACAGGATTGCAAACACAGATTGCTTGTGAAGTGTGTGACCCCGGGAGCTCTTGTGAATGAAGGATTTTTGGAAATTAAAATCCTCATCGATCCACTGCACCGTCATGCTTAGCATACTGGCTTGACTCGCGTCTGAGGTCCATATATCCATCGTAAAACTGATATAATTAGCGTCGTTCTGCGTTGGTAGTGTGTGGATGTGTGTTGCAAGCGTATTATACAGTTCAGGTAGACATGTATCGGAAAAGTAGCAGCGGCTCGGAATGTCATAGCGCGGCTCAACGTGTTGCATTAGCAAGCGAAATCCAACGTCTTCAACTACTGAAAAAGGTTGGTCACCAACCGTAATAAAATGGAGGATTTTGTCATCAATTGCTGTCGTCCTCGGGTCTTTTCTGTCAAACTTTTGCCTCTTCTGTAGCGCTTCCTCAATAGTTAGCAAGCCAGTTGCATCGAGTTCGCTGTGACTCCCTCTGCTTGGTTTCGGTTTAGCAGAGCAGGCCTCTTCGTATTGCTTCCATAAATCCTCACGATGGCGAATTTTAATGTGACTTATCAGATTTGATGTGTTGAAGCTCGATGCCTTTTTCCCTTCTGCAGCGCACTTGTTGCAAACTGCGAGGGTTACGTTTTGTGGAGATACTGTAAAGAACGCCCAACCTGGCGTCTGCCATGTCGCCATGTTGCATGGTCCGTACACACGAGGTCGCGCGCATTGTGATGTCACACATATGCAACACCACTGTAGGAGAGGGGATGGGTTGAGGGGTTGGCCACGACTTGAGCCAAAACCACAACCACCAACGCGGCAAGTCTATTATCGGCGGATTTAGTTTATTATCAGTTTTATCTGTTTGATGTCAAATTGGTCGATAATTGCCGATAATTATCGGCCGCCGATATTATCGTGCATCCCTAGTTTTTATCACACTTAGTCAACCTCATCCAATATTGATTTAGTCAACATTTAGTCGACAATAAATAGCCTTTTAGTTTTTATTTTAGTCCAAGAAAACGTAATTTTATTAATCTAGTTTTAGTCAACGCCCTGTGATTGGCTGGCAACCAGTCCAGGGTGTACCCCGCCTACTGTCCATAGCCAGCTGAGATAGGCTCCAGCACCCCTCATGACCCTTGTGAGGAACAGGTGGTTCAGAAAATGGATGGATAGTTTTAGTAAACTAAAACTGTCAAAGTTTTAGTCTAGTTTTAGTCGGGACAATCATTTTTACCTCTGTATATATATGTATATATATTTTTGTCAGCAGATAATGTTGAACATTTCAAATCTAAAACGATTTCACATAAAATGTACTTCACACAAAGTTACAGTATATCAACAAGGGGCTACTATGACTCCATGCTAAGCAAACAAGTTATCCAGCATTAGTTAGTGGTTGGATTAACATAATTATTGGAAGATTATAACCCAGCCGTTGGATAATTTGACGGTATAACTATAATTTATTATTTTTTTTTCCTCTGTGACACCTCCTTCCTGTCTGTCCCATGTGTTTGTGCATGTTGCACTTGTTAGCTGTAGATTTGAAAGCGGGTGTGTCACCGTGTGTGACAGTGTCACAGTGACAGATTAGCAGAGACAGAATTTTACAAAATCATATCATTTTTTTTCGTCTTGTTTTTGTTCATGCACTAAACTGTCCATAGATTTTAGTGCAGTTTTTATTAAGTGAAGTACATTTTTGTCTCTTCTTCATTAGTCGACAAAAATGCAGATTGATTTAGACCCAGTTATTGTTTATGAATGGAGGTTTTAGTCTAGTCTAGTTTTAGTTAATGACACTAATAGGAAGACATTTTCTTTCTTTTTGTTTTTTTTTAAATTTATTATAAAAATGCATTCATTTTTGACCATTCTCCAAAATAGTGCAAGAACAAACTAGTTCCTAGCCCTTTATCAATTAATTCTTGGTTCCAAGAAATGCCATACATGACATACAAAATATACGTAAACATCATCATGACGGGGGCACACGTCATTTCCTGTTGTGGAATGAAACGTAAAAGAAAAATGACAGCGAGTGGTTGGAGAGATGCGAGTTTGCTCACTTTCTGGCGTCAACGTGTCCTTGAAGACAAGGCACTGTCGCCACTCCCCCAGATGTTTTCAGTTCTGCAAGACTGTACACGAAGCAAGGTCCATCAAACATCTTAATGATATAATCTACTCTTGCTTAATAGTTTACAACTTGCAAAGTGCAAATCAATACTGACGTGGATGTGAAATCAAGTTTCATGAGTTCAGGATGTGGACAGATACGATTACACAAAGGTTGTGAGACATCTTGTAAGCGGCGTTCAATAATTCACTGGGTTTCTTAATGCGGTTAATTGCTCCATCATCAAAATAAGAAAGAAAGAAAGAAAGAGCAGTCAGGGAGCCTCCTTTCTTTCATTTCTATTCTTAAATTGAAGATAGGCTCTCTAATTTGCGCTTCCAAAGGGAACACTATGGTGTTCCCTTCCTTGTCTTCGGAGCGCTTTCATCACGTCAACGTCGTCCTTTCAAGAAAGGCAAGGATCTTTTAAGTTCCATGTCCTCTCCTCCCTCAGGAGGCCCCTTCAGTGTGACAAGTACACTTAGTCAGCCTCAGAGGAAATGCTGAAATGTTGTGCATTATTTGTCTTTTTGTGTAAATGCTCTTTACAAGTGATTGGCGTTTGTATTGTTTGCTTTTGTCGTACACGTTTTTAATGATGAAAGAACTGTCAATCAGCTACAGAACACCTGTTTTTTTTTTTTTACATTTAACAGATCTTTTTGTTCTGCTTATATCAGGCACTCGCCGTTCTCTGAATAGCTCTCTTTCCCGCAGTCGCTACCTATTCTATTTAAATGCCATTCCACCCCGGGGGGTGGTGGGCTGCTCTTAATTACGGGGCCTTACCAGCCCCACCATGTCATTTTCTTAATGAGTTTGTGGACTTATGACCTCAGTTCCAATGCAGTGGTAATCTAGGCTAGCTTTCTTTTGAACTTGGTGCAAATTTAAATGGAGGAGACGGGTAGCTTGCTCCTCTGAACATGCAAGCAAAGTGGAGGTCAAAATTGGAATCATACATCATCTGTTAAGAAGAATAAAGACGTCAAAGAATAATTTAGCTGATAGTTTTTTCTGGAAAATGGATGGATGAATGGAAAATGTACCATTTTTCAAGACCTGGCTGAAGCTTCGAAGAGCTGTCAAGTACAGCTTGACCAAGTGTGCACCCACTGAATTGCGTATTCACAGATTTTTTTTTTCATTCTTTCCCCCAATATGTTATATTATTATTTTTATTCTTTTTTTTTTTGAAGATTTTAAAAATTTATGTTTTGTTGATTTTATTTCCCAAATGCATTTCATTGGGTGTCAAATACATGCAGATTTCCTCTATTTGCGGTCCGTCCCTATCCCTGCGGATATATAATTAATCAATTTGCCGCATTGAAGTGTTGTAAAAACGTCTCTATTAAATGCAGTCAACTCAGCATTTTCAAATAGTAAGCTTTACACAATCAGGATTTTTTGGCCCTTCACCGATCAAGTTTGAAAATAATGATAATCAATCACTGATTTGATCAGAAGATGGAGCAATATATCTATTTAAAACAACGACCGCCACCATTCGCGAGGGAAAGGGGCTGGCCCGGCCCACAAATAGTGAAAACCCACGTATAAGTGACACCAACTGAAATGCATGGGAAAAAAAACCTAACTAAATCCTTCATTTAAAAAAAAAAAAAATGCTGATAAACAGTAAATATAACATGTCGTCATTTCTTATTTCTCTGAGCCAATCAATTACGTCATTGATCGATTGAGCAAATGAAGACATTACAGCCGACCATCAATTTGCATAAAATACTAAATTGTCCGATCCCGATTCAGCCGATCCCTTACTTAAAAACTAAGCTGGGCGAGTATCCAAAGCCACATTCAAGTTATGACAATTTGCATTGGCTGACACACTTGACCAAAGCCGAAAGGTAACCAAAGCTTCATTGAGTTTGGTTGGATGCACATATAAGCATTAGCTAGCAATGTTAGCTTCTAAAAAGTGGATGTTCCATGTGGCCATGTCAACATTACTTCATTGTACTAGCATCTGGGCTCACCATTGAGCAAGCAGTATATGAGGCAGATGAGCCACTGGTTCACTAGCATGACACAGGCCACATTCATCAAGCAAAATTCAACAAGACATAAAATAGGGGTTAGAATGTATGCTATAATTCTTGATCCTTGGTGTATTTTTGACAAAACTATTTCAACAGACAAAGTCTCCTTCAACTGTAAATATTTGATTTGCATCATACCATTTCAGAAATGGAGCTGCGTTAGATTGATTCATGAATTATGCTGAGGCTTTGTATGTGGTAAGGCCAAATGTTTGTCAAGGACAATGGATTACTGCAGCTATTGAAGAAAATTCAATGTGCATTGTCAGTTATGTTGTCACCCCACTTTACAGCATTAAGCTCCCCCCCCCATCTCTCTCATTTTCCTCTGTCTCACCAAGACGTATGTTTAAAAGAAGAAGTCAATTATAGATCTGGGTTAATAGAAAACTTGCCCTTCGGGACAAGTCGAGGGATGAGATGAGGCTCTAATGAAACCTACATTCAAGGTCCTCAGCCTGCTAATGGTACTTGGGGCTGTGTACACGCTCTGTTCGTTTGGAGGGGATTTGAACAAGTAAAAAGAAATGCCAGCTAAGTCTACAGTATATACTGTACATGATATGTAGTTCCTTAGTGATAAAAGCATTGATTTTGGAAACACAATTCACATTTCAAACCTATCCACTGTAGTAATCTGATGTGTGTGAAGGGGTCCAGTTTGGTGCACATCCAATTTGGATTGTTTGGCCAACTCGAAGTTTACACTTCAGTGTAGAAAACAAACAAACAAACAAACAAACAAACAAACAAACATAAAATGCTGGCTATCCCCGATCACATGATTTCATTTGGGCAATGGGAATTACCGTATTTTCCGTACTATAAGGTGCACCGCATTATAAGGCACACCTTCAATGAATGACATATTTGAAAACTTTTCCATATATAAGGCGCTACAGTAGAGGCTGGGGTTCTGTTATGCATCCATTAGATGGTGCTGCGCTAAAGGGAATGTCAACAAAACAGTCCGATAGGTCAGTCAAACTTTATGAATAGATTACAAACCAGCTTTCTGACAACTCCATTCACTCCCAAAATGAATAAAAAGCTGTTTTATTATTTTCTCTGAGGTAAAGTATTAGTATTAGCTAGCGAACCCAAGATGGCGGGATCTTCTGCGCATGCGCGTCACCGATGGTGCAGGGTCGCCGATAGCATCTTGACAGCGAGACCTGTTGCGGCTCAATATTGATCCATATATAAGGCGCACTGGATTATAATTAAAAAAATTGAAGGCTTTTAGGTGCGCCTTATAGTGCGGAAACTACGGTATAATTGATTAAATGATGGTTCTGAATTTGGTTGATAGTATGGAATTGATTGTGTTTTAATGGCATCTTGACACAATTGTGGTAAACAGGAATACAATACTTAACCATCAAGTCACGATTCATTCAGTCTCAAGTTTCAAGAAAAACATGTTGTAGGAAGCTACATCCACACCAAAGTTTGTTTAGCCAAAAAGTAATAAAAAGCAGAGACAGCACAATGGAAAACAGTGTGTGGGTGGTACTGTAGCATTCATTAGTGAAGAGTGACTGTTGCACTTTGTGCATATGTTATGAGCTGACTTCATGCTTCGAGACTCAGCAGCACAGCCTCCCGTTGCATTTACACCAAATGTTATTTTGTTATTGATAATGTCATCCTCAAACAAAAGACAGCTGGAGTGAAGGGGTTTGCTTCAGTGAAAATGGCTGGGAGTGAATGAGTCGAGGGTATTTGGAGAAATCTCAAAATCAAATCTTTTGACCACCCGATCTATTTTTAGCCAGAGCAGGTCACATATATCACAATCATATTATGGTAAAATGCATTTAACAATCTTTCAATAAATGCTTTGGTAGACTTTGTCAGTTGGAAATCTTTCCAACCTGTCTTTAGTCACAATCCATGTGTTTCTCCTCCGGACACTCCTTTGGTCGTTCACAGTTGACATTCCCTGTACCCGTGAATGAATGTGGGTCACATGACTTCATCATGTGAATACTTGTACTATCGAAAGGCTAGACCAGGTAGGATAAGTGCTACATTCCTATTTCATCTGTTCAGAATGCGATTCCATGTTCTGAGGTGTGCGTGTGTAGGAAGTCGGCCATCTTTGTTCGCAAAGTACGGCAACTACACTCGGTCAAAATATGTAGCAATTGCCTACCAGTTTAATCCTTATAACATTACACCCGCTATTCACTGATTGGTTCTTTCCACTTTCTGGTTGATCAGGTTTACCCCGCCTGAGAAATGTGCTTGTTTGTAAATGTCATTTTTCAAGGTCTCCGCTTTTGGAATAAGAGTGTGAAAGGTTAATACATATGTGGAAAATGTGGGGCTTGAGATACGGATCTACAATACAACACGGGTGTAGAAAAACATGTTGGAAAGGGAAATTTGTATTGGGGAAAAATGATACATTTACAACATGAAATTACTTTTCTTGGATGCAGTAGTTCTTCTTCTTATTCTTATTATTATTACCATAATTTTTTACCTTACATGAGCCAGTAGAACTACTTTCACTTACAGAAGCTAATGATATATTGAAAGTTCAATATGTCCTGTCAAAGGCGAGGAATCTTTTATCAAAGTGTTTATGGAATACATTTAATTAATGGTGCAACATATACTTTTTATGGTAGCATGGTGGACGGGTGTTGAGCATGTTAGGTTCATTAAAAACTGTAAAATGTCAATTGCTGCTAGCCTCTTGGCATATATTATATACGGGAATATTTGCAAATTTGCACAACAATTTATATTAGTACCACTACATAACTCGTCTTCATTTTAATCTTCCCTCTTACCTCTACATGCATGGCTGCTCTTTCTTTCAACATGATTGCAGCAACATCACTTCTTCACTTTGCAGAGGAAAAAAAAAAACTAGCAGGAGGTGCAGTCGCCCTTGAGAAGAGATGAGAATCAACAGAGACAAAAATACGCACAGATGCGCATATACACCCACGCAGAGGAAATCACAGGCAGCCGCACAATCATTTAGGCATAACAAGAAGCGCACATACACGCTTGTGAAGAAACCTTATGGAGGCTACGTAGAATTCAGGCAGCAGCCATTTCATCTAAACTCAATTTTCCAGGACAGGTGTGGAGGAAGGGATGAAATCAATTTGCACGTTTTTTTGGACTCATGACTTTAGAAGAATGGATTTATGCCACCTAAGTATCCTGTGCTCTGAATCATGAAAGTACTAAACGTTTACTTTTTTGCTCTCAGACATCCTTAAAGTAATATTAAATGGCGACATCTGCTGTATAATGTAAAAACGACCTGGCAGCTCATTATGGACGATAATTTCTGCAACGTTTGCAATATTGGAATTTCTACAATGCACAAATATTCACATCATATTTATCATGTCTCAAAGTGATTTTGCAGATAAAGTTTTGTTTTTAATGAACATACAATTGCTATTAATAACATAGGAAGTTTATTAGTTAATTTGAGTGTCAACCCCCTATTAAAAACATACATCATGGATACCAATGGTTGCATGTGTCACTCTCTCACACACGCATACACACGCACGCACGCACGCACACACCTGAGACGAAAATAGAATCAGTTTGTTCTTGCAAGAGGAAATGATACCCAATACAGCACTTATCATTTGCATTGTGCATTTTAGACAATTTCCCCTTTTCATTTAATAATCGATCAAATGATTTGGTCACAGTTTGATTTGGAACATGCTGACATTTGGTATCTCCACCAATTTGCAGGGAATGTGTGCCTTTTTTTGGTCAAATTGTTGAAGTGTTGTTGTATCAACTTCCACTCCCTCCAGGCACAGCTTCTTCACTCTTGCTGGAGAAAATCCAGCGAATGACTGTTATTGATTTGGAACATTTGGTGGAAGTCTGCACAAGGATGCTAGCTTGTGATATGAAATGTTGACATTTCTCTGTCTGCAGGATCCGAGGGCTAAGCACAAGTTTAAGATCCACACCTACTCCAGTCCGACTTTCTGTGACCATTGTGGCTCTCTGCTGTATGGCCTCATTCACCAGGGAATGAGATGTGACCGTATGTACCGACACATACAATATCAATTCTTAAAATGTTGCGTTTGGTTATCCTGACCTGGAGTACTATGTACACAACTCCGTCCAAATCCATTTTTTATTATTATTATTTTTTTAATGTTAAAAAAGGTCAATATAAGTCCTTTCAAATATTTTTCGACCATGAATGTGACTTAACTTGGATAACAAAATCTCCTAAGCACATGTCAAAAAATGTGGCATGATCCAAACAAAGGTTTGAAGTTTGAAGTTTGAAGTTTGAAGTTTATTGAACATATGCACATATACACGTATAATTATATAAACACAAAGTTAAAAGTAAAAAAATAAAATAAAAATAAAAATAAAATAAAATAAAAGAAACATCCAATAAATATCTATGTATATGTTCAAGGGAGTAGGAAGAAGTTGAAAACTTATCCAGTCCTACCCCTTATTCTTCATATCCTATCACTTATTTATAATAAATTACATTTTTAATAAAAGAAAATATAATGCTACTCGTATAAAAAAATAAATTAAAAATAGAAATAAAAATACACTAGTAACACACATATATACAAATTTCATTACACTCATATTTATACATCAAAGAAAAATAAGTAAATGAATAAATCATTTCTACAATCTTCTTAACTTATATCTGATTTAAATAATAATATTGAATTTTACTTTTAAACATTCTTTTAAATTCAACAAGTGAATTACATCTTTTCAGTTCGGTTCCCAAGTTATTCCACAAATTAACTCCTTTAACGGAGACACACCTTTGCTTAATATTTGTTCTTGTTTTGGGTTTTTTGTATACACTTGTACCCCTTATATCATAAGGACAGTTTCTAATTTCAAACAACTTTTGAGTACTGTGGCAGAGTAGATTATTGTATACTTTATACATTATTTGTGCTATTTTAAACTCAACCAAGTCATAAAATTTCATTGTATTTAATTTAATAAATAGTGGATGTGTTGATTCTGTATATTTTGATCTATTAATAATCCTTATGGCTCTTTTTTGCAATTTAAAAACAGTGTCAGTATTTGTTTTATATGTGTTTCCCCAAATTTCCACACAATAGGTCAAATATGGTAATAATAATGTATTATATAATGTATATAGTGAATTCATGTTCAGGACCTCCTTGGTTTTATAGAGTATCCCTATGATTTTTGACATTTTCCTTTTAACATTTTCTATTTGTGGTTTCCAACATAATTTATCATCAATAACTACTCCAAGGAATTTATTTTCATACACCCTTTCTATTTCAATTAAATTCACCCTAATTTTAACTTGATGAGTGATTGGTCTAGTACCGAAAACTATGAACTTGGTACTTGGTACACAGGTTGAACATTTTGGCGAAATTCCTTAGTGAAGGTGGAGGAATTATCTCAGAACAAAATCTTCTGGCTTCTGTTAGAAGAAGAAGGAAAAAAAAAAAACTCAGGAAAAGCTATTTGATCTTTATTTGGGGTTAACAGTCAGAGGTACTTTAAATGGTGGCTCGTTGTTGTGTTCTGACGCCCATTTAAAATGAGTTTGAATGTGATGGCTTATTTCTTCTGAACACAGCCACATCCCAGATGGCTGCATCTCATTTACAATAGGGGGTGCACACTTAAGCGAGCACATTTTTGTTCAGTTGTTTTTACTCCCCTCTCCATACAATTAAAACAACAACAATTCAGTTGTACAGGTTTTAGGTTGCATTTGTGGTAGAAATGTTTTTGAAATGATAGTCTCATTCTTGTTATATCACAAAAAGCCTTCTATTCGTCAGTTAATTATTGCATGCCATATTATGACAAATGTCTGGACAAACTGCACATGCACTGTATATGTACTACATCAAATACCCTTAAAGTTGAGTTAACATGCCATTATCAGCCAACGTGTATCTAATGAAATAAACTTATAAACAGGATATCAAAATGATTAGAAACACACTAGTATAATACACTGCCACTTAAAATAATAATAAGCATGCAGTATTGGTCACTTAATACAGCCAGTCAAAAGTGAGCATGTTTATCTGTACAGGATATTGTATCCCATAAAATTGTGTTGACTATTCTAAACGAGGTGGACGATGGGTGTATAAACTTGGATACGCATATGCACATTCACTACACTACAATTGATACTTACTATATTATACAGTGGCTGAATGAATTCAGTCCACAATGTGTTCTTCAATCACTTCCTTGTATTTGAAAGAGTAATATTAGTATAATGATACATGTTTTATGGTTGTGGTTGTGCACACATTACAACCCCTTTCACAAATAGATCTTGGTCCTGTCTAATTAAATCTTTCTTGTCTGTTGCAGACTGTATGATGAACATACACAAGCGCTGTGTGGCCAATGTGCCGAGTCTGTGTGGAACAGACCATACTGAGAGGAGAGGGCGCATTTATATCAGTGCAGAGATCAAGACTAATGTGCTCACTGTTACCAGTAAGTATTGCTCTCAACATATGCAGAAATTAAATGTGCTCTGCCTCCCTCTACTGGCCGAGTTAAATCAGTTGAAAATGTCAGCATGACAATTGATGGAAAACACACATTTTATTTAAAATATTTCATGTTAAATACAACCAGCATGGTGATGTGGATTGTATTTACTTTTTAGTACAGTGGAATTTATAGAACAAATTCTGGATATTCAATTTACATTCACTTTACATGATGTTGAATGTTGGGGAAAAAAATATGAATGCTAAATGTAGGTGTTTAAAGAATACTGGTGGATTACACC
Organism: Festucalex cinctus; assembly: GCF_051991245.1. Lineage (NCBI taxonomy): Eukaryota > Metazoa > Chordata > Actinopteri > Syngnathiformes > Syngnathidae > Festucalex > Festucalex cinctus. The sequence continues at coordinate 48,913,660 of NC_135411.1, forward strand.
TTCCTGTAGTTCTTAAAACAGCTGTTTCTTCACAAGAGGTTGCACACAAAACATAACCAGTCATCATACCAGCTTACATACACAGTAGTGTCAGGTAGTAGCCCGCCGAGTTATTTGGGTTTCACTTGTGGAGTGAAAGATGAAAAGAGGTGGCACCATTGTTTGCATGTTAAAGGGGCTGTCTGCCGGGTTCGCTCAGGAAAATGCACTTTTTAAATACAGGATGTACACACTTTAACTTTCTCTCAGTCTACACATCTGTGTTTATGTTAATCTTTGGTGGTGACTTCCTCCTAAAGAGCGTGTATTTTGCCATTTTGTGTTTGTTTTGTAAACAGCGCGACGTTTCAGTGGAAAGACGGTGTTTACACCCTCCCAGCCAATCGCAGAGCGGTGGGTGGCGTGTCGCAAACGGGGCCTGGCGAACGTGTTGGCTGCATGATGTCACTCCCACGGCAATTTGAAAGCACGCACAGATTTTTTTTTTTCTTCACTCACGTAAGCTTCTGTGACTGAGTGAGTGAAAAAAAATAATAATAATCCGTGCGTGCTTTCAAATTGCCGCAGGAGTGACGTTACGCAGCTGACACGTTCGCCCGGCCCCGTTAGCTTCAGGTCAACATGTAAATTTGTTATTTATTGGCATGACCAAATGAATGCAGCTGGCTTTGTGGAATAGCATATACAATACTAAATTACATCATGATTGGCATTGTTCTGGTATACCGGGAAAAGCAACATAGCCCCAATGCTTTTAAAAATAATCTTTTTCTCCACTTGCTTTTCCTCATACTAGATCAGGAGCCTCTAGATCCAAATTGACCTCAAGAATCCGTGACAGTCAATTGCAATTCACAGTCAAACTTACAGGTTGGACAATTTAGAGCCTCCGGTTTACCTAAAAAGTGTGTTTTTTGCAATGTAGGAGAAAGTCCAGAATACCCGTGGAAAAAAACACACGGGGAGGACATGAATACTTTGATATTCCAATGTGCTTCAAACGCTGGTCTCCCCCTAATTTACAGTGATTTCTTTTTCTTTTCTTTTTTTTTTGCCCTCCAACAAGTGTACGCTTATATGTTACTTTATAGGTCACAGGAACAATGGTCTTAAGATGACCAATTTAACATTGTGGTACATAAAATAAAATGTTTTATTTTATTTTACCAGGAAATTCCTCAAGCTCTAAAATGTTTGATGTCAACTGTCCTTTATTGAAATGTTACACTCATGCAAAACCTCTAGGTGGCAGCAGAGATTTATATGATTGCTCTAATTTAGCCTATAGTGCCAGTGAAAACCTGTATAATGCACTGTATTTTTTTTCAATAATTAGTTATTACTTTAACATGTCAGAGTTTCTAATGTAAGAATGTGTTTATTATTGTTTACCATTTGTATGAGTGTAGAATTTATTGGCAACATGCTAGAAGCTGCATTTACAATATTAGAAATTAGAAACATTTAGAAAGATCAATTCATGACATTCACAATAGAAAAATTCATCTTTTGTTGAAGTATGAAAGCAAGCAGACCTCAATATGTCACTATGTATATCTACAGGGTCAGTCAAAATGATCTGACACATATGTAGGTTTAATAAAAGACAAAGTAAAGAAACAAAAAAGTGTATTTATTTTCAAAAATTACGTATAATGCCATTTTTTTTTCATATAATGTTTTGTTTCTGTATAGTGCCATTCTTGTTTCTTTCTTTTTCAGTTGATGCCATGAATTGGACTGGTGAACATGGCGCTTTCATTGTGGAATCAAAACAAACGAATCTGTAATTGCAACACAATGAGAGTTCCGTTTGCACTTCAAACTTGGTAGACATGATCCCATAGGACACAGCTGTGCCACATGCATGATCCAGTACTGTTCAGAATCAATATTCATCTAAAACACGAACAAAATACATTTAAAAAAAAATTGCCGTACATAACACTAGATCACCACAGTCACGCTAGTTGTACTTGGTTTGCTGTGACCAACCAATCAGAGGATGGAAAAATGACAGTGTTGTGTTTACAGAGAATAAAATCTGATGAGCCAAAAAGTCTTAACACATACATGTACTTGAAGTCGTGCAGCCAGGAGCGATGTTCCAAAAGGAAGAGAATGTTGGGAATAAATTAAGAAAAATTTATGGCTCAAAAACACAGAGAAGGCCTTGTTGGTCACTGCTTTATTCCTTTTCTCATTTTGCAGCGTTTCGGTGCAATACTTATTTGCATCCACAGGGGTCAGTAAATCCACACCAGCTGTTACCACCCTCAATTGCAGTGTGATGGAGAGCAAAGAAAGGGCTGAGAACCGGCTGTAAAAGCACCAGAAATGGCTGAGCAACTAAACGTTGCAGACTGCTGGAAACAGTTGCCGCATGGAGCTCAATTCAAAGCAGCAACATGAGTACAAAGTAACACTTTATTGATCACTTTTAGGTCACTCTTTTGCCTCTTGGCCAGATCAAAGCTGCTAGTTTAAGTGGCAGAACAGCATCCATGGAGATGAGATGGAGGGCAGTCAAGCGTTTGGCTCAAGGACACAGTGACCAGCAGGGGGAATGCGCTCTTAAGATTGTGGCTTTGGAAATTGTCCTCATTTAGTACTGCAACACCCGCAGGCTCACAGACTCGTGACACAATATGATATCAGAGTGCATACATTGACTACCTTTACTATTTATATAATTAACACATAGTATACATGCCGGCCACAACATATGAATGTTATTATTTTTATAAAAGTGCAAGATGATAAGGACAATGCCCTGTCATTCGCCATTAGAAAATATTAGTGTTGTTCCGATACCGTTTTTATACCTGATACAGATACCGATACCCAGCTTTGCAGTATCGGCCGATACCGATACCCAAGGTTTTTTTTTTCCTCAACATGAAAAAGCTGTCCTGCCATTGGTTCACAGCATTCAAGGGCCAATAGGATATCTTAAATTGACATGCAGTGATCATGTCACATATCAGTGAATGTCGTGCACGACCAATTGAAGTTTGAAGTTTATTGAACATATATATATATATATATATATATATATATATATATATATATATATATATATTAGGGGTGTGAATTGCCTAGTACCTGACGATTCGATTCGTATCACGATTCACAGGTCACGATTCGATTGTTGCGATTTTTTTCATTCAAATTTAGAAAATACTAATCAGTAAGCTTGTAGAGTGTAAGATTTATATGAAAATGTATTATTTATTTATCTGAAATTTCAGTCTTATAGAGGTTGTAATCTGTTTCATGTTTGAACAGCATTAAAATAAAATATTAAGGCTTAATGTTCCGTTCATATAACATTCTTCCATGCTCAAGGTGTGAATCCTAAAAAAAAAAAAAAAAAAACGATTCTGCCGATTATTGAATCGATTCGAGAATCGCGCGATGTAGTATCGCGATATATCGCCGAATCGATTTTTTTAACACCCCTAATATATATATATATATATATATATATATATATATATATATATATATATATATATATATATATATATATATATATAACAAATAACAAAGAAAGTTAAAAGTAAAATAAATAAAAGAAACATACAATAAATGTCAATTTATATGTTCAAGGGAGTAGGAAGAAGTTGAAAACGTATCCAGTCCTACCCCTTATTCTTCGTATCCTATCACTTATTTCATATTTAATACAATAGATTACATTTTAATAAAAGAAAATATATAATCCTACTCATATAGCGTGTGTAAATAAAATTAATAGAAATACACAATAATAATACATCAACATACTCAAGACAAGATGCTGCATCCAAAATCCTATATTAGCTTTGGAATTAATGGTATCGGCCTGTTACTTGTGAGTAGTCACCGATACCGATACCACTGTTTTAATGTAGTATACTGGTATATATGCTGGTGTGGATACTGGTATTGGCAGAGGTGCCCTCTGCCAATACCAGTATCGGTATCGGAACAACACTAGTAAATATACGTGTATGCGAACGCACATTCAGTTCTTAACGTACTACATTTATCTGCGAAAGGCCAATTGTGATGCTGGTTAACTATTTGGAACTTGTACTGGTCTCCAAACTAAGACCTGGGGGCCACTTACGACCACCTTCAATTCTTTAGCGGGCCGCAACATACACTCAAAATAACATTTGGCACAGCCCACATCACTATTTTATTTCTGTCCTTTTGTTTAAGTTCAGTGTCAATAGTATAAGTGTAAAACGTTGATGGGTTGCAATGCTAACAATATGCCAAGACACAAATAAATTAATTACTAACTAAAATATTAACAACATTTGTCTTTATTTTGATGCATAAAGCTAATCAGCAAAAAAAAATGGTTTCCTCCACTTTCAAGCCCTTGTCAAAGTCCAATTAATGATTCTAAAAAAAAAAAAAGAAATGTTAACTTACTCCAGCTTTCATCTTTGGTTCTCATTTTGGAGATCAACAGAATATAGGGGCAGATCTTTTTTGTAATGAGTCATAGGGATGCTGACCACCCCAAGCTTTGCTTATCACCTCTTAACAGAAAGCTGTGATGTAGTTGTTGTTGTCATTTTATCTGAATAAAATTTATAAACAATATAAAGTTACTTGGAAGATTGGTTTTAACATTTGTAATCAATTAAAGGTCAATAATTCCAAAGGGGCCCTTATATCCTCCTGTCTTTTTAATGCGGTCCTCGATGGAATAAGTTTGGACACCCCTGACCTAAAAGGTTGGGATTCAGGGAAGTTAGCACTTTGACAGCTTTTAAGAATCTTCCCAAGACTCAGAAAAGGTCTTTGCTTCTTTGCTTAAACAACAGTATATTCACATTTCCATTACATACATTAAAATAAACAGCACCCAAGCATATAAAGACACACTGACCGTGTTCTATTTACTGTAAGAGTCCTATGAGACTATTTGGCATGCTACCCTCTTTATAGCCAGAATTTGCTGGTCACTTTAACAGGCATCATCTAATATTTATTGGCCTGCTCCGCTGAGGATTTCATGCTGGCTATCGGGCCTGCGCTGCTGCGGTTAACCTCTCATGCATAGTAGCGCAAAAGGAAAATCATAGACCTTACTTCCTTGTTTGAGGCGTTTTATGAGATCATGGCATATGTCAGTCATGATTTGCATGGACGTCCCCTGCAGATAGTACAAGCTACCAACTTCTGTTCTTACCACTTTATGTCCAACTGTTTGGGACTAGTGTTAGATGGAATGCAAACCTTATTTTATTTTATTATATATATATATTTTTTTTTAGCATGTGTTTTTACCAGCCACCTAAGAACTGCTCATCGTTTAGCCTATGCTAAATCACACTTTCACAACTCTTGTTTACTTTACATATACATACCATATTTTCCGCACTATAAGGCGCACCTAAAAGCCTTCAATTTTTTCAAAAGCTGACCATGCGCCTTATAATCCAGTGCGCCTTGTATATGGATCAATATTGAGCCGCAACAGGTCTCGCTGTCAAGACGCTATCGGTGACCCTGCACGATCGGTGACGCGCATGCGCAGAAGATCCCGCCATCTTGGATCGCTAGCTAATACTAATACTTTACCTCAGAGAAAATAATAAAACAGCTGTTTATTCATTTTGGGAGTGAATGGAGTTGTCAGAAAGCTGGTCTGTAATCTAGTAATAAAGTTTGACTGACCTATCTGACTGTTTTGTTGACATTCCCTTTAGCGCAGCACCATCTAATGGATGCATAACGTAACCCCAGCCTCTACTGTAGCGCTTTATATATGGAAAAAGTTTTAAAATATGTCTTTCATTGAAGGTGCGCCTTATAATGCGGTACGCCTTATAGTGCGGAAAATACGGTACAAATAATACAGCTCAGACATTATTCTTCGACTTTACCATCATCTCAGGACAGTCAACATACATTTCGATTTCATACTTGTCAATCTCAGATCACGTTTGTGTATTTTATACTGTGGTAATGGTTTTAAACACACAGACTGGAATGAAGTGCGAGAAAGTGCCACCTAAATGTTGAAGTGACTGCTAATTTTATTCACCTTTTAACAGACACTCCTGCAGATAGTTTACCTTCTTCTTGAGATTTTATTGTGATGGTTTTAACAAGGAAATCAAATCGGCACTCCACACAGTAGCTCGACTAAAGACAACAAAACCTCTCCAAACCCCCCCCCCCCGACACCCCACCATGGTGAACAAATGAAAGAAGACTACTAAAAAGAAAATCACCAGCCCTGAAAGAAAGTGTGGGGAAAAATAAACTTGAACATGATCACCAAATATTTCAAACCTATGAAACCATATACAGGAAGTGATCAGAACTGCAAGGCAAACATATATATTTTTTTAGTTTCACAGGTACTGGTTTCAACTGGTTTAAATCATACCTTACTGGTTAAGATTCTTTTTTTTTTTTTTTTTTTTTTGTCACCATGTGTGAAGACTCCTTGTCTGGACGTCACACGCTGCATTGTGGCGTTCAGTTTTGGTCCAAAACAGCCTTCATAGTTATGCTGATGATGGTTATCCTTCCGTTTCCATTTCTCCTGATGAACGTAATCTGATTGATGCTCATTTAAGAAAAACAGTGTTTTAGAAATGAAGTCCTAGATGACAGATCATTTCCTATATATCTCAACCAAAAATAATACAAGGCAAAAGGACAAAAGTGATGTTTTACTTATCGGTCCTCTGGAGCAGAGAGAGAAATAATGACACAATTGCAACAACTTGTTTTACTCAATCTGACAAAGATTAAAAAATAACCCTGAGCTAAATTTTAGCCCACATTTTAATAGCATAACAAAATCCAGTTTTAAAAATACATTTTATAACCTAAAAAAAAAGATTTGCCGGAGTTGCCCATTTCTTTCTAGAGAAAACACAGAGGTGCTAATGCATGCTTTTATCTCCAGATACATTGATTACTGCAATACTTTCCTTTCTGGTCAACCTAAAACAAAAAAAATAAAAATCTATTAGTAACTTACTGCAGAATTCAACAGCACTTCTGCTAATAATGACCAGAAAGAGAAAGCACATTTAAATAGTTTTTAGAGGCCCTGCATTAGCTACCTATGTGTTTCGGAATCAATGTTAAAGCTTTTGTTGGTTTATAAAAACCTTTATGGTGTGGACCTTGTTTTTTTTTGTTTTTTTTTGACATATCAAGCCTCACGCAGTCGCTGATCCTTCAGTACCAACCTTTTACTAATATCCAGTCAGATCTAAGACATCGTGAGGTTCTTCCAAGTTCACGACCTTCCTCTTACCAGAGGAGCTCAGTCATAGTGTTTGATATTTTTAAAAGGAGGCTCAAGATCCTCATTTCAAATTTGCAAAAAAAGTTTCACTAGCTTGTTTTACACCTACTCTTTATCCTATTTATATTTATCTTTATTTGTTGAATTTGACATCATTCTTCATCTATTGTTACTTTTCATTTATTGTGCACATTATTTCTTTTCCGTTATTGTGGGAATGCTTTATTGTGATTTTTATTCTCCAGACGTTTTTGCGATGTAACAACTCCCATTAATAATTATGATTTACACTGTTCCAATTTAAACTTGCTTAAAAAATTCACGCCTCCCGGTGTATATATATCGTCTGATTCCACATTACATATTCGCACAATTTAACGTCAAATGTCAACTTTTCCCCATTCATTTTCAATGGGATAGACGTTGAACTATTTCTAAGTGTCACATTCCACGTGCACCGCCATACATATAACTTATTATCATTACCAGGTATTTGTTGATGCTCCTCGTTGGCACAGTTGGTAAAGTGCATTGTCCAGTAACCAGGAGGTCATCATTTCATAATTTATCTCTTACTTCATAAGCATTCCACATGCATTCAAATCTTTGCTAGTTTATTTTGGTATGTCTTATCTTATTCATTATCTTATGTAAAAGAGTAATTTAGTTTGGGGTTTTTTAAACATTATTTGATTTTAGTACCTGTGTGTCCTTTTGTTTTTATTAATGAATTCCTGGCTGGCCCAGGAAATGTGGGGGTTAGAAACTGGGGTTTGGGATTGGCTTTCTACAAGGGATTTCTGGATGGTACTTTTGCCCACATCTGACAAAGGTTTCTGAATTTCTTTCGGGGAAAGAATGTGGCCAAGAAAAACACTGCTACAAAGGTCAACATCTGTATCACACTTTGTTTTCTCTCCAAACAATAGACACATGCACAAAACAGACTCTTAGATGATGTTTAATGTTGCATGCAATTAAATTTGGATACTGTGACAAAAATGTAAATGATAACTGTTTTCAATGATTTGCTTTCACAAAATCAATTTGTTGAATAGAAATTGTAAATGGGAAGGCAAGCAAGTCATTTTCACGGCTTATTTACAAAAATGAATGTTGCACGAATATTTTTTCCACAGTTCTCTTGGAATCTTATGGACGTGTTATCCTCTTGATATTTTCCCATTTAGTTATCAGCACATCAATTTCTCCGTCCTTTTCCCTGCAGTCAAGGAGGCCAGGAATCTCGTTCCAATGGATCCCAACGGTCTGTCAGACCCGTACGTGAAGCTTAAACTGATCCCAGATCCTCGCAGCGAAAGTAAACAGAAGACCAAGACCATTAAGTGCTGTCTCAACCCCGTCTGGAATGAGACCTTTAAATTGTAAGGACCTTTTTTCTTTTTCCCACCACCCTTGATCATTTTTTAAAAATTTTATCTATTAATTAGGGCTGCTTTTCCATCTCGGCCTTTCTTCTCGTCTGCCTCCATCAGTCTCTCCCAACATGATCAGTTCGCTCCTCTTTCATCTTGTGTTCCTCATTTAGTCTCTCACTCGCTCAGTGTAGTCTTTTAAAAGCATCACATTACGCGCCGCTTTCCAAGTGTATGTAACCGCTGGCGCTCAGATAACAACATCTGGCGTCTCATATTCATAAAACCTCGCTTTTGGGGTTGTTTCCTGCTGTTGAATCTAGTTATGTGCTTAATAAACCATCATCGCAGCTCTCATGGAAGAAGAGAGTCTTAAATTATGAATCATTTTGGGGTGTGTATTGGGGCATTATTTTTGCATAAATGAAAAGGAAAAAGAGCATAACAAGGTTGAATCACATACATTGCATGTAGTCTAAAATAGGGATGTTTGGTACCACTTTTTTTTCAGGCTGATACCAGTAAGAGTACTCAACGTTTGAGTAGTCGGCGATACCACTTGTAGTTTTTATACATAAAACTCTCCCAACAAAAAAGACCTATAATTTTAAAGACAGACTTATATATCCCAATATAGAATAATTCCTAAAAATTGCATGAAATTAGTGGAAAATTTCTATTCTTCTCATTTCTACTTTCTTATCGCACAACAGCCACAAGAGGGCACCAATACTGCTATTGGCCGCTATAGACATTACTGATTAGTTATTCAGTCTCAAACCCATCTATAATGACTACAATGGTGGAATATGAAAGTTTAAACACCAAATGCGGGTTGTTCTCCAAATTTTTTCAAACAACTTTTGCCGTAGGAAATAATGGAAAATAATCTGCTCCAATCATTTAAGCCTGTATCCTACTGAGGGGTGAACGTTTGCGAGGAAAGTTGTTTTCACGTCAGGGTTTATTCAAATGGCACTTCATTTCTTAAAAATTCTCTAAATGGTCTTAATGATTCCATAAATAGTTTTGTTCAAAATTTCCTTGCGGCAATAAAAAATGGAAAACATTTCGTTCACGTTTAGTGAACATTTCGGAAACGGTGTGACCATGAATGATAGCTAGTGTCGCAAATGTTCACCCCTCTGTGGCATACGGGATATTTAAAAATTTAAAAACAAGTTAAACAATTTGAAATGTAAAAAACAACTTCAAAACTAAAGCCTGGCGTCCTAGTACTTTTGAATGTGATTTACGTCACACAACCTCTGATGTATATTCTTCTCCTTAACGCCCAACTTTCTTAGTTTTTCGGAATTTGCTCTTTTAACGCTTACCTAAACTGAGGTCTCATGAGCTACACTGGCACCTTGTACAATATGCTGAGGTTTTGAGTGTTGTTGTGCATGACTGTGATTCAAATTCTTGTTAATTTCAGCGGTAAATATTCCCCAACATATTGGTAGTTTTGTCTTTGTGCTCACGCAACAAAAAAAGCCTAACCACCAAGAAACTAATGCACTTTGTCACAGCATGCTGTCCACACACAGACTCACAAGGTGAGAAGAATACCAATTACAAGCTACAGTATATGTGGAGTCAGACTTGGCAAATATCAGTGTAGGATTTGGATCAGGGCCACTAAAGTGGATGAGCGTATCCTTGATCCTTGTCTGATGGGCATTGTTTCTCTTCAAGCCACCTGAAGGAGTGCGATAAGGACCGCCGCCTTTCCGTGGAGGCGTGGGATTGGGACCTGACCAGCCGCAACGACTTCATGGGATCGCTCTCCTTTGGCATCTCAGAGCTGCAAAAACAGGGAGTGGATGGATGGTGAGATGGAGGAGGAAGAGGAGGGGACGTGAAGGTGACCTTGTTCATTAGCGCGCTGTTGGAGAACGACTTTGGTTTGGGCTCTTCTTATTGTGGTGACACCCTGTGCCAAAATATCTTCCCTCTGCCACTTTATTGCGTGTTTTCTCTCCTCCGTTCTAGCCTTCTTTCATCCCTTCTTTCTGCTGACACTACTGTCAGGGCTTTTAATGAGATGCCAGCATTTGAGGCAAAATGGTGGTATAGAGATGCTGTCGGCGCTTTTCAATGACATGAACATAACATCTGCTTTTCCAAGCTAAAAATTGCTTTCTCTTCATTATGGTCCTCTGTGGGAGGTATCTTTAACTCTTTGACTGCCAAACGCTATCCAAAAAAAAAAAAAAACTCCCACAGTGCCAGCTGTTTTCAAGCATTTTCACTCCTCTTTCAAGGTAAACAGTAGTAAAACGTCAATTAACGTTTATGGCGGCATTTATTAGGTTTTAGCATACGTCATTAACCGTTTTTGGCGGTCAAAGAGCTGAATCTTTGACAAAGCTTGTTTTTATTTTCACTAATTCTGTTTAATATAATAATGTATAGAAAGACAATATGTTAGGATGTATCATAAAATGAATGCTAAATAACTTTCAGTGGATTTTGTTGTGCTTGGAAACAGACTACGTTTCCACAAGTGAGACACAGTAAAACAACTGCTTCTCCTCAACTCTCTGCTCTATGTTGTGGTTTTCTAACATAAGTTAAAGTGAAGAAGTATGTACTAAAAAGACTGACCTTCCACCAGTAGATGAAAGTGAGTGAAAAAAGTCAAATCTTGTGTAAATAATTCAAGGCATATATTACAATTATGATACAAGAGCGAAGGTCAGAGAACTAAAATCCTCCCCAGTGTAATTGAGTGTGAATGTAGAGGTTACGTGGTGAGTTCTGAGGAGTCAGACGTGGCATCAGTAATGGACTAAATGTGAAATTGTCTTCTATCGATTGCGTGAAATGAGAAGCGTCTTCACTCCTCTGTCAGGCTTTGCGAGATTACCATGAAGGAGAGGGAATTGCTAAATAATGAGCCGATCATTCTTTCACACTTTAAATTGGCGTGCTAACTGTCGGCGGCCTTGCCTAATGGCTGCAGTTAATGTCTAAATTGTATCAACTAATTGGGAATTGATTTAAGTGGAAATATTCTCTGTCCTCAGGTTTAAGATGCTCTCCCAGGAAGAAGGCGAGTACTTCAACGTTCCAGTTCCGCCGGAGGGGGAGGAGGGCAATGAGGAGCTACGGCAGAAATTTGAGGTGGGTCTGTTTACTATAGCCGTGTGTGTTTGTGTGAGACACTCTCTGGGAGAGCTGTTAGCAGTTGGCAGGCACACACTTACCATCCAGTCTGGCACGCTGCAGGGGTGTGTTTGTCTGCTAGTGTGCGTGTGCATGAATGCGTGTATATGCGTGTGTGATCACAAGGCCCTCTTATTAACACAAGACTACTGTCGCTTCGACTTCCGCCTCTCATTCTGCTGACAGTGACTGCTAAATGTCACATCGTCGCTGTGAAGTGTGTCGCTCTCACAGTCAAGAGATCATCCAGGGCCTAGTCTGCACCATTGATGAATGCGTGCACAAGAGCTATTCCTCTTTGGGGACAGCAAAGTCAAAAATCCATTATACAAACCGTTTCAGGGTTAGGATTTTGTTATTGAAACACAAACAAGTGAGCGTGATTGTCAAGGAAGAAGCAGATTGCCCGACTATAATAATACAAAAAGCGGAAATGGACGAGAAATAAAGTGTGAATATTGGTGGGTTCCTTGGCAATGATTTCACTATTCATTGACTGCACTTGCGCATTTTGGCAACAGGTAAATTTGAAACTATTAACATTTGTATAAAGTGTATCTATGCGAAGTAGTGGCCGACGGTTGGCAACTCATGACCGATTATACGGCCAGGTCGATCAATGTCGCAGATATTTAGCATTTTGACAAATACAGGCATCAGCTTTTTTGATCATAGATCAACTACAATTGTGTTAACTTCAGGAACAATTTATTTAAAATTTCAGGTAACTTTATAAGAGATGCTGATGACCCTGGGAACAATCTACACCTCCTGTTTTTCTTCTAAATTAAAACCACATGAGTAAAACATTTCCCATTTCAACTTTATACTGTATAAAACAATAGGGAGCTACCATATTTATTTATTTAAGTTTTCATTTAACTTTAAGACATCCTAATGATTCTGGACAGGGCCTGAACTTAATCGTTTGTTGACTAAGATTTTTTTTTTAAACTCCAATATTTTGCAAATCTGAAAAGTTGTTCAGGAAAGATATGCTTTAAAAAAATCAATAAAATTAAGGCTTTTGTAATATTTTTAAAAAAAATTGACACCTTTTAGCAAAAATGAATGTCGGCTCCAAATATTGGTTATTGGCCTCCTTGACTACTAATAATCGGCATTGATATCAGCCCTGAAAAAAAAACATAGCTGTCTATCCCTAGGCTCATAAAAACTAGTTGTGGGACCGTGTATGCTACGCTAGAGTTCACTTGAGTTCAGGTTTTTAAACCACCAAATGACCACTTTCACAATCAAATGACATCCAATTGAAGAACCGTATTGAAAATGTGAATCTATACTGATAACCATTTTTGAGGTAATTTAACATTTTGTTAATAGTTGTGAGTTTAGTTTGAACTAGTGTCTTCCTACATTTAAACATTCTGATGCGTTGAATAATTCAGTTCCACTCCAATCCTGTAAGTCGCGCTATTGTGGCTGTCACAGCAACAATCCTTTATCGGGATCTGGAAAAAAAAAAATGTACTGTGACCCTTCAAAGTTTATTGAAAATTATGTTGTTGTTGCACCAAAAAAAAAAAAAAACAATAATCAATGAATAGTAGTACTGTATTGTGTTTGTAAAGGCCAAATATTTCAAAAGATAACTTTAGAGTATGCACTCTGTCTGTAATGTAGTGTGTGTAGGCCCCCAGGCTATACAAAGTGTGGCCTCTATTAGAATTTCCCCTGCCACCTTGTGTTAGCCAAACATGTTATGGCAAATCCAACATCTAAAATGAAATTATTTATGCTCCTCGCTGTCCCATATTTGGGGATGCTTACACACGCACACGCACGCATGCACGCAGACAAACCCATAAATGCCATTACAGAATTATCCAGCATGCAAGTTTGGCTAATAACTTTATCTGACTGATTCATCGCTGAACCAGCTCATGGCATTACACACACCACGGTGGTCTAACGTGTGCATTCTGAAATGATAATAAATGCTGCCTGCATCGGGATTTCTGTCATGGTGGGCCACACAAGTACATCCGACATTGCTGCATGGGGAAGCCCTACATACATCAATAAATTGCCTGTTCAATTATGGATCAGATAGTGCTTCCTCTTTTTGCAGGCCACTTTGATTTATGGAGAGCATCTTCCCAGCCACAGTAAATTATCATCCCATGAACAATATGTTTTGTGCAAGCTTTATTTCAGGATTGTGTTGTGATTATAGTTTTCTATCCATTTTATATACATTTCCTGCATGTCTCGCTGCTGCTCCCTCCCCTCATTATGTTTTCCCTCTCGCTCTTTTGCTTATCACTTTTGTCCTCATTGCCCTCCTGCGAGCTTCTGTCTCTTTATCTGTTTTTCTTTCACTCCGTCTCTTGAAGGTCACGGTCCTCGGACAGGCTGTGAGAGACATTTCCAAGCAGGGGGCTATCTCACACACACTCACTCTCAATCCCAAGGGTGGTGCAGAGAGGGGTGATTTTTTTCTTTATTTATTTTTTTGCTGTTTATTGGGTTCGTATTGGGACTACATTTACATGCAAATTAGTAATCACTATGAAAATGCTCTATAACACACCCTGGTCACTTTATTAGGTACACTTGAGGGATTCAATGAGCTTGAATGCAAGAGCGGTCGGTGCTGCTAGGGATGAGTGAGTACACTATCTGTATCTGTTCAACCATCTAAATAATCTGTATCTGTATTCGGAGGGGTGGAGTGGCCGAAACAGGGAATGGGCGTGGTTTAATACATGGGGCTTACATCATTTTTTTTTTTTTTTTTTTTTTTTTTTTTTTTTTTTTTTTTTTTTTTTACAATTTCATATTTAAAATAAATGGTCAAATAAAGTGTGAAATTGAGCAAAAGTTGCTATTTTTTGTTTATTTGAAAATTACTGCCAAAACAGCCTAATTGAGATTCAAATAAGTGCTTTTGATCACAAAAGTAAGAACTATTTTTTTGAACCAATTTTTATAAACTCGGAGAATGCGTGTGTGTGTGGGGGGGGTATATGAATAAATATTTACTGAATAGTCTGAGGATTCAGATTCAATGTTTTTGATCACAATAACAAAATAACTATTGACAGCTTACACATAGCTTTGGATGGATATTTCTACAGACAATGAAAGAGTCCCAAAATGCAGAAGTCTTTTGGCTTTTTTATTTATTTATTTATTTATTTATTTATTTATTTTGCCCTGCGATTGGTTGGCAACCAGTCCAGGGTGTCCCCTGCCTACTGCCCAGAGCCAGCTGAGATAGGCGCCAGCAGCCCCCGCGACCCTTGTGAGGAATAAGCGGTCAAGAAAATGGATGGATGGATTTATTTATTTATTTATTTTGAGGACCTCCATCTCCAGATGTAGCAATGGTTTCAGTGGAGGCAAGATGAGTGCTACCACTACTCCCTGGTTCAGCTGTATGCTGCTTCAGTATGTGAGAGTGTGAGAGTGAGAGTGTGAGAGAGAGAGAGAGATTAATTAGCTTGTTTAACTCATTTAAAGCACAGCCTACATATGTCTATTTTACGTAACAAAACAAATTCACTAAGTAACTTTGGCAAAAATATGAACTGAAATATGAATGAGCGGAAGAAAATTAACGAGAGACAAAACCTTGTGTCGTGTTGTAGGGGAGGAGGAAAGGGGGGAGCGGGGCCTGTGTGTGACTTACTGGCCATCACGTCGAGAAGAAAAGAGAGAGAGAGAAAAAAGGAAGCAGCCTGCAGCATTGAGAGAGGAGCGCTGAAGCGTCGTATGCGGATACAAAGGAATTATATCCGGTTTATGTTCGTACTTGGAAAAAATGAATTATCCGTACTAGATACTCGTGTTGTACGGATATCCGGCTCATCCCAAGTCGGTACACTATCGATTTTGAATGACGGAAAGTAGATTAGATACATGGAGACAAAGCGTACACATTTTCAAATAATGCCGCTTCACTTAGCTTTTCTTTGGTTCACAACTGTTGTCTAACAGTTCTGTATTTTGAACACATTTAAAGTCAACCATGCAGCTAAAGCGGTTGTTCTCAATCCGGTTTTGATCAAACCCCAGGGGTTCGTTGAGTCTGTCTCAGGAGTCCGGCAGAGGTCAAGGCACATACCCGATTCAAATGATTCGTGATGAGTCAGACACACTGTAAAGTTCAGATGGGAACTTTCACCGGTTCTTTTATTTTGAATGCTCTAATAATAACCAGGAGACTGCATATTCTCAATTGGGCTATTTACTCACTGGATGCAAGAAAGATCAAGTACTCAGGCGTGGAGCCTTTTCTGCTGAATGCGGAAGGAGGTCTAATCTATTCAAAATGGTCTCTACTCTTATGCTGCCTTGGCCGCCCACCCACGCGTGGGTATTTCAGTCTAGCGCATATGAAAATGTGTGACCTGATGGTCTTAACTGGTTTCAACTGGGTAAGTGCGCCAGAGTGTAGATAGATGAGAAGATGCCAAGCCAGGAGGTCACGTCACAGCGACACAACGGCCTAGCTCAAATCACCTATCTATTCACTAAGAGCCCTAATCTAACAGGACCATGCTTGGCCATCATTGCTTGGATTATGCAGGGAATTTGGTGCGCTTAGTAGTCAACTTGTGAATGTTGTGATGGTACGTTGTGTGATTTCTTTATTATTTTAATCAGTTCAGATTAACTATGTTGAGCAAAAAAAAAAAAAAGTGGTCGGACGAATATGTGCAATCTGAATTCACAATTTCACATGTAATGGAACGTATGGTGTTCCACAGGGTTCAATTCTGGGGCTTCTGCTATTTTCAATTTATATGATGCTCCTGGGTTCCGTCTTTAAAAAACAACAGTTGTTTAAAGTGCTCTATAAATTAAACATTGAACTAGGATACAGGACATGAACAAAAACAAACCAACAATACTATTATTTGGGACTTAAGAGACTATGCCTAAGTGAAATTCAAAGGTTTGGTATTGATTCATTCAGCATTGTCTGCTACTTGTTAATGTGTACCTGGGTGTGGTTTGTTGTTGGTTGGTATTGGTGTAAAAACAAATAGAGTGACAGAGCCTTTGATCCATTGAAGAGTTGGGAAGTGTGAGTCACTTCACACATACACAAACAGGCACCACTTTTTAAGATTGTACATTGAAAAAAATGACTCGAACTGCCCAGACTGAAAGAATTGAAGAAATCCGTGTGGATCAGCAATTTGGGATAAGATAGAGGAAGATGCCCTCATCCTGCACTTTGATTTCTACGTGTGCAGGCATTTTTGTTCAAACTGAGAGACCTTTTTAAAACTGAAGCATGGTCTTACAAAATGCAAAATAATCTATGAACCATATATTTTTATAAGCAAGATGTCACAAAAGAAGGTGACGAGGTTAAGGCTGAGTCTGTTCGGGGAGCAAGAGTGTTAGAAAATGAAATACATTAATGAATAGAGTAAAATGCTTATGAATAAATGGAGAGTCGGATATATGGAGATTAAATTGGTAGTACTGTATAATGAATTAGATGTGCTAAAGCCTGGTACACGTATAAGGATTTTTCAAATCTTAAAAGATTTTTTATCTTTGTCAGATGCCACACATAAAGATAAAAAAAATCGGGCCTTTAACAGCTTTGGTCGTATTGTGTGTAAGGTGTGCAGATAATCTCATCACAGCTCCCTCACAAACATAACACAAACAAGATTATCATCTCAACACTGGTTAAGATTCCAGTCCTCCGTGAGAGACCTTCTCAAAACCGGAAGGGGGAAAAAAAAAACTGAATGAACTTGGAAACGACGAGACACACCATAGAAGACAACAAACACGACGAACTGGAAGTAATGATGGTGGTTTGTGGACTACTTCTCCCACGAGCTGGTCCTCCATGGTAGAGGTCCACCGGACCTTGTGGTTCTGGTCGGACATGCTTTCTGATATGCTTGTTGTTTTCGTATACGCGCACTTCCGTCTTTTTCAGTTAGGGCGCCTCTTGATTGGCTACATTCCGTTTGACGTCACAGTTGGTGGCGCAGGCGCACCTCGGTGTCCCCGCCGACGTTAAGATTTTTGTCGTAAATATTGAACATGTTCCTAATTTAAGATTGTCGGCCCCGACTGGTTTTGGACCCAATTATCGGGACAAATCAACTCTTAACACATCTCACATATAAAGATAATCTTATAAGACAAAAGATTGTCGGGCGCTTGACGTCCTTGGTCGGGAAGGGGCAATATCGGGACAAAAACAGCCCGACTCTATGTGTGAGCCAGGCTTAAGATAGAGGGACGAAGTAAAGAGTGGTAGAATGCAAGACAGTAATTACATCTCTATTCCAAAAAGAAGTTATTAAACCGCCAATCAAATAGCTGCTAATAGCGACTGCCCCATCCAAATAATCTTTTAATGACTAATGTTTATCCTCTTAAAGACTGGAGTGTCTTTAAACGTCGGGACGTTCTGCAAAATCATGTTCTTATGTTTGTCTCTCATCCTGATCCAGAGAGCTAAAATTGGTCCCAGCAAGAACACCGAAGGCAAATCTGCCAACGCAGCCCGCTTCGACTCCAACGGCAACCAAGATCGCATGAAGCTGTCTGACTTTGAATTCCTGATGGTGCTGGGAAAGGGCAGTTTTGGCAAGGTAAGGTATCTTTGCATTGTCGTTCACTTCGCTCGCAACTTCTGTTGTAATTTATGCAGTTGTGGTTCCTTCCTTACCAAAGTGCTTCAAGTGAGACTGTAGTTTTTGCCACTAGAAATACTTTTTTACTGATTTATAAATTTCAGGTTTCTCTCTTCACCTCTAGTTAATTCTGTAAGTGATTAAGAAGTGTAACAGGAAGGCAAAGTACAGGTGAACAGGTCTACGCCAGACATCCAAAGAATCAATCGTGATAAAGCGCAGGTCGACAAAGATAAATGAAAACAAAGCGACAAAGATGATGTGACAATTGCTGAGCGAGGAAAGGAGTGAGACGGATGGGTGTGTGGCTGACGTGAATGAATTTAAAGTGGGGGTGTATAAAAACAGACTGAATGGAGCGACGTGAGTGAGCAAGCAATGGGACACCTTGGCAAGGTGGCAGCTGACGTGAATGAATGAGAATCAAGAAAAGAAAGCAAAACAGAGCGAGAAAGCGAATGTGCAAAGCAGCGGGGAGAAAGGGACAGATACGCAGTGAGAGAGGGACAATTGACTGCGTTTTAGACCTTGGATGCCTGTTTCCATGGCAACAGGCACCACTGTGCCGTGTCGGTGCTGAAAGCCGAGTCGAGGGTCTCGCATTGTTGGAATGCCAAACATGCATCAAGAAAAAAACGCTTGCATGAATTGATGAAAAGTGCAATATGTGCAACCTCAGATGGAGCACACAAACACATAAGCACCATTTCATGAAGTGTGGTCCAATTCAACAAACGTGCAGATAATACTGGTTCGTTATGATTGATAATGTCAGCGAGGTATTAATGTTGGATATGTAAAGATGTTTGCAGGGTTGTAGAAAGAGGTGTCATCACTGCTAATTGTGACTTCAATATTAAGCGTACAGTGTTGTTACATTGAACTAATTGTCTTTATTCTGCAGTTGTTGTTTGCATAAAATGACATCCTAGTATACTTGCCTTACATTTTTGTCAGCAATGTATACCACAGCAGCACCTTGAGATGCGAGTGAGGTTTTTTTTTACATTCGACAACTCAAAAACAATTGTTTAAAAAATAGCTCACTTCACAACAATTAACATTTTTGAATAGTGAACAAATCATTCAAAAACAAACATGGCTTTTTGTGGTTTACTGGCACTGACAGTTAATTTTAAATATCAAATTCAACATTAAAGCTACTGAAACACAGAAAATTCTACTGCCACCTGTGGCTGAAAAATGAAACTGCATTTTCCCTTCAGATACACAATTCGCACATGCAAATTCAAACCCGAAATCTGTATCAAACTATTGGTTAGAGGTTTGCAGGAGTTCCCATTATGAAGTGCTAAGGTGTTAATCTACTAATTAAAAATTGTTTCAGTCATAAATGGTCAAATAAAAAGGCTATTGTAAAGATATTTTTGGGAAAATTGTTTGTGCAGCTTTAAACAAAGAGAATTACATATTGCGTCGTGAAACAATCACTTTGCCTTCTGTCTGTTAGCTTAATGCTAATACATAATGGGAAATGCCATAGATGGGCTAATGAATAGCTTTGATGTAGTAGCGTTATGGAGCTACAAGGGATGGATATCTGAATATAAATGCAGCAACACTTTTAAGACGGACAGTATAACTGTACTCACAGGCATATTCAATTCTAATCCACCGACTAATGTTACTGCAGATTACTGAGTCACTTAGAGTTTTTGAATGAGATTCTTCTTTGTACTGCCCCAGTGAATTAATTAGAGGGGCAATGATTAATCAATTACTGAACAGGTAATGGATGATCAAATTAATCGGAAACAATTTTGATAATCGGTTAAGACTACAGACTGGTTATCTGTGTTGAATTTGCATTTGGAAAATACTAATTTACATTTTTTTTTTTGCCTATTTGCTGATATCTTAACATATGTTTAATTATTTCAATTTGTTTTAATTTTGTTTTTACTGTATGTTTTTATAAATAACAATATTATACAGTGCTACTTTCCATATTTAAAAGAACACATTACAGAAAACTTGTTTTTGGGTTTACTAGAAGCTGGAACGGATTGCTGACATTTGTAGTCACGCCTGTTCTTAAAGCGCTTTATAAATAAAGTTGAGTTGAGTTGAGTTAATGCTTGTATTTACAAGTGCTGAAATACTGTTGTTCAATATTAAAGACTGGTGAGACTAATTAATACAAGATTATAATATTGAATGTTGTTAACACAAGCACACTATCAGTAAGCCCCGCCCTGATTTAGACAGGAAGACACTGCTGCTGCAGACATTATCAGTCCTGACAGTTCCGACTAATTCAACATGGTGCCGTGTGTTATAACATATTGCGCTATGATGCACTGCAGCCTAGTGCAGTAGATTGTGGTTTTGGCCGGCTTTGGCTGGGTGCATCCGCCATGCAAGGTCAGCAGACGGAACACCGACTGTGGCATCATTTACGGCACGCGACAGTTTGTGTCCCCAGGACTGCCATTCTGTCAAATGACCCTGAACGACTTTATTGGATAAAACGGCGTTGACGCTATCGTAACACGCCTCCATTCAAGTGTTTGTGATTGATACCGCAACCACATGACCTTGATTTAAGACGCTGCAGTGGGAAGATGAAAAAAAGAAGCCTCAAGCACCATTCATGGCGTCAAATGAAGTGTACAAGTTAATCTGTCACATCAATGGTCTTGCTCTTCTTCTTCTTTCTTTTTTTTCTTTACTTGAAGACAACTTGTTTTATGATGTTGTGTGGTGGTATCCTCGTCCTTGTGGCTGCGTGAGATCAGCTTCAAGCCAGATGGTGTTCGTCTTATTTCATCTTCAGAGAATCCCGCGGACACCAGATGGAAACGCACGTGAACACACTCATTGCTTTTGTGAAATGATAGCACCTGCGCATATCCAAAGTTGAAGTGTTTGCTGAACTTTTATGCTAAAGATCATATGCCGCATATTCTTGAACTGTGGCCGCACTCTACACACACACACGCTCACACACTGCTAGTGTGTCCATCTGTGCAGCATTCCCTGTAGGATCCAAAGCCTAATAAACCCTCTATATTATCATACCTGAATATTTATAAGGCATAAACAGCAAATCTGCTAATTCTCTGATCTCATAGGTATCATGAAGTACCAAGTGGGTGTTAAGTCAGTCATAGCTTCCTAGAAGTAAAAAATGTGAAGTGCATTCAACTTTGCTTTTACTTGCATTTTTACTTTTCAACACTAATGCACGCAATAAACACATTAGAGGGTTTAAAATGGGGGGAGAAAAAACAAAAAACAATTGGATTAAAGAACCTCTATTGAGGTTCCAAAACTCAATTAGCCTTTTGGGGAACACACACACACTGTTAGCCATGTTAATGGAAACTCTGCGGTGTCTTTAATATTCTTCCTTTCATTGCCTTTTTTTTTTTTTTTTAAAGATAAAACACGTTCATGCTTATATTGGTTTTAGACTGATAAGCGGGAGAGTTTAAAGCAATAGCTTTAGACTCGAAGTGCTGATAATGCAGTTTAAACTGTCCTCGAGTTAGGAGATACTTTTGGAGCCCCCCACTCAGCGTTTAGAATACTGTCATTTTGCTCTTAGTTGTGGGAAGCATTCCCACATTTGTTGCGATTTTTATTCTCCACACTTTTTTGACATTTAACAACTGCCACATAATACTTCCAATTTACACTGTTCGAATTTCAACTTGCTTCAAAAATTCACGCCTCCCGGGGTATATATTGTCTGATTCCACATTACATACAGTATCCGCACAATTTAACGTTAAATATGAACTTTCCCTCATTCATTTTCAATGGGATAGACATTGATTGAACTATTTCTAAGTGTCACTTTCCACAGCCACTTCCATACATATAACTTATTGTTACCAGGTGTTTGATACTGCTCGTTGGCACAGTTGATAAAGTGCATTGTCTGAAGTTCGTAACTTATCTCTCAATATACTTCATAACCATTCCACATGCATTCAAATCTTAGCATTCAACTTTCAGCATTCCCACGCAATTTCACCAGAAATTGCACTTAGTCTAGTTTGCCTTCATATTGTGATTTGTAAAGTGCTTTGTGCTACCATATTTGGCCCACTGTATACATTCCCTGATATAAAGCTGTCATTAAAAAGAGGGGAGTCACAATATAACTACAGTATATATGTAATATATTGTAGCAATTTTATCTGTTCAGTGTTCCCTCGTTTTCCGCTGGGGTTAGGTTCCAAAAAATACCCGCAATAAATGAAATCCGCAAAGTAGTTAGCTTTATGTTTTACAACTCTTATAAATGTTTCAAGGCTCTAAAATCCCCGACCGCACAATTTAGACACTTTTCTCATTGAGGCATTTACATATTCTCACATTTCTCTCTTGTTCAAACATTGACAATGTTCAAACCTTCATAAATTTTATAAAATGGGTATATTACTGTAAAAAAATATGCAAAATTGTACTTAAAAAAAAATCTGCGATACAGCGAGACCGCGAAAAGTGAACCGCGTTATAGCGAGGGAAGACTGTATTAGCGAAGCCCTTCTGTTTCAACACAATGCACAATGCGTGTCTGACTTCTTCTCTTTTTAGGTGATGCTTGCAGAGCATAAAGGCACAGAAGATCTGTACGCAATCAAGATCCTGAAGAAGGATGTGGTGATCCAGGATGATGACGTGGAATGCACCATGGTGGAGAAGAGGGTGCTAGCGCTGTCGGGGAAGCCGCCCTTCTTAACACAACTGCACTCCACCTTCCAAACTATGGTAGGTTGGCGCGTGGGTTTTCTTTCATTTTGTTTAAATGTTGGCTTATTTCAGTGCTTCTCAAATAGTATACAGTTAATAGTAGTTAATATAGTATTGTGCTTATGAGTTAATGTTGGTGATCAGTTTGAATGTATTATTTATTGATTTTATGTAATTTTATTTTTCCGTATCATGGTTTGACATGGTCAGTCAAAAAATGTTTATAGTTTAAGGATTTAATTTTATTTTTGAATTTCAGATGCACTTTAATTCTTTTCTGTTACAGTTAATAAAACTATTCTTTGTTGTAAGTTGGTCCATATTTCTTTTTTTTTTTTTAATCTCTTATACGTTAATATGGATACAGTGTTATGTCTATAACAATTTTATAGACAAATGATACTATTTAGGAGGGGGGCGCGAGATGTTTTCTCCTTACTGGGGGGCATGACAGAAAATAATTGAGAAGCACTGGCTTATTTGGACAGGGGGGTGGATTCATGCAAATGGGAATTAATTGTGGAGTGGGCCGACATTGGCGAAGTACGGTTGAATTATAGTGTTGTGGACACAAATTATGAACTCAGCCACAACATATGAGCTTAATAATAATAATAAAATAAACTTTAAATTGTTTTATATGACACACCTTTCAAGAATTAGTAGCTATACTCACTCTTTTACTCTCAACAAATGCATAAGATCACTTTGGGGAAACAAAAAGATTGTCAGACTCGCACAGTTCTTCAAAGAAGAGGCAAAGCATGCTCACCCCAAGCTGTTTATTTGTCACTCCAACTTTAACTTGATTGTAAAAATGACACATAAAACAAACCAAAGAAAATGTTAGCCGGGTACGTTGGATACGGGTGTGTTCGGTTAAACACTGTTTAATCCAACCAGATTATAAACTGGTCAAAAGAAAGCCTGCTACCTTAACGCCAACGTACGGGCTAACTATGCTAATTTTGCATAGATGTAATTTCATACCTATGAATGAGTGATACTTTAATGCACACGTAGCACATACGAATAAAGCCTAAAACATTACTATTAACATGGGTATATTCATCTGAATAACCACGTATGGACGTTCTGTATAGCCTCTGTTTTACAAAATGTGAATACAAGGAATCAAAGCAAAATAAACAGGAGATTTAAAGGTTGTTTGACAAAAATGATGCAGGTACCAAAAAGTAAAGGCAGGTAAAGTTTTCTATTTGTTTTTCTTTCTCCAAGTGAAGTGAAGTGAAGTGAGTCAGTGTGCGACATCCAGTAGCAGCGCCGCTGGACTCTGATGTCTTTAACTGCGTCACACAGCTGCAATACACAAACCAAATCCACGGTGGAGTCGTGCTCGTCATGCGACGTATAATCCTTAATATCGCGCTAAAGATGAGTCAACATAGGAGTAAATATAGCTCGGGAATGCTGTGCTCAACTCCAACAGCGACCGCATGCTTAATATATGTGTGCAGATTTTCATATTTGTGTATTGATTAGTGAGAATGATGTGCTTGGAAGTGCACTCGCAGTTGTTGTGCAGGGCAAATCGAGTTGACACGCACACACACAGTAAAAGGGAGTGTGTTAATCCTCTGCAGCACTAATTCAGCAGAAGACTGCTTTCCTCCATATGGTGCTTATACACTTCTGACACACTCATATTTATCGTCAGCTGTAATGTGTAGTCGTATATGTTGATCATCCAAGCACTGTAGAAACATACGCCCACGATTAGCTCACGGTGCACAAAATGGCTGCTTCTGAGATTTATGGAATAACAGTGAAGCGCACACAACCACATGGACACACACTAGCCCACATACGGGAGGGAATCTTTATTGGCAATTTCTGTTGCTAATAGAAGAGTATGGCGTCTTAAATTGATGTAACGGTACTGCCTCTGTTGGAGAGTAAGTCTTTATTGGTCCATTTTCACTGCCAGCGTCATCTTCTTTTTCTCATAACTCCCATTTGACCCATCACTCGCTATTGTCCTTCCTCCTAATACTTTTCCCCGAACCCTTTTTGACCTTATTTTCTCCGTCCTCGCCACTTTCTCTCAACAGGACCGCTTGTACTTCGTCATGGAGTTCATCAATGGCGGAGATCTCATGTATCAGATTCAGCAGGTCGGCAAGTTCAAGGAGCCCCATGCTGTGTGAGTAGGCGGGCACACTGACGTAAAAAAAAAAAAAAAAGATCGACTTATGCAAACTTTCACCATTTTTTTTTTTTTAAACATCATTGTGAACAGGCCATCCGCAGGGATGAGAAACGCTATTAAAGTCTGGGGGTGAAATATTTTGTTCTCCCCCAATGAGCATCACCGCTGTGAAGAAGTTCAAAGCAATGAGTGTATCCAGCAGCTTCCAGCGTGAACTCAAACACCTCCAAATAGGCAGGAAATAATTCATGTGGCTGGAGAGATGTGTAATGTCAAGTCGAACACAACACTCTGACATATTTAACAAGCTGGCTGTCAGAGAGGCTAAGAGCCTTGTTGGCGTTTGCCCTTCATGTGCTTGGTTGGAAATAAGTCTCTTAAGGTTTGTGTGTGCAAAAACCCGATTGTTCATGATCGGGTTCCTTCTTGTCCACAGACAGTGTTTGGACTTGTCCCGCCTTAAACCTTGTACATGATTTCATGAAAAAGGATAAGGTCACGTTAGCTTTGTGCGACAGCGGCGGCCCTCCGGGTATCGTTCTGTTCACAGATTAAGCACTAAATAGAGTGTGCATATTCGTCACCACTTTGCACACGCTCAAAATGCCTCCTGACGTCTTTTACAAGCACATTACCGACAAGATGTCGATTGTCCACAGCCTGAGAAATACCCTCGCATATGTGGTTGACTGCTTGGTCAGTATGTCCAGACTGTTGATCTTATCATCTGGCCTTGAAGAGACAGCGCTGACCTTTCTACAGACACACGCGTGCACGTCCTGTCCTTTCCGTCAACCTCTTTCTAATTACGGCAGTTTTGTGTGGTGTTCATTTGTAGATTCTACGCTGCAGAGATTGCCATCGGGTTGTTCTTCCTGCATCAAAAGGGCATCATCTACAGGTAACGTTCCTAGCGCAAGACAAGAAATATATAATATTTACTCTGGCCGATCTAGACTCACTGGCCGCAACATTAAGTAATGTCAATCATAAGACATGTTAGATCAAGGTGGGCAAACTTTTAGCTCAGGGGTCTCACATTTCATTTTTTGAAATCAAAGTCAATGACAAGGTCCTTCATAAATTAGGGGAAAAAATTAGTGCATGCAGAATATGTAAAAATAGTTTATAATCATAATTCTAATTTTTGCTTATAATTATAACTTTATTTAGTGCAGTTAAAGTAACTCATTGATTAATCACAAAAAGAATCACATTAATTATGTATTAACGCAGATTAATCACAGTATTGATTTTGACCTCAGATGATCCTTACGTTAAAGGTAGCACAGGTTGTGTTGAGAAATAAACATTACTTGCATTAAAGTAAAGCATTTAATAAATGTTGCGCATGACAATCTGGCATTCAGAATAGTTATACATGTAAAAAGATTGGGGTCATTTCTTTTTCATTTTTAATTATGCAAGTAATTAACTGATTAGAAAAAGAGAAGGATGAGAAGGTGCAGTGGATCAAGCAACGTCGAAGGCTTCTTTATAACATTAAATGTAGAAAGAATTAATAGATAAAAGGTGCTCTTCAAATTTGGTGGGAAAAAATGTTGATTAAAAGCCTTTATAATTAATTAGTGATTTAATTAGTGGTTAATTAATTATTTTTAATTATTAATTAATAAATATAATTATTAATTAGTGATTAATTGCGATTAATCAAAATTCTAAGAAGTGATTAATCTAATTAAAAAAAATTTTTTATTTGACAGCTCTAATTTTATTACAATTTATTAACAGTTTTTAATTTACATAAAATATATTATATCTAGTGGGCGACATGGTGTATGACTGGTTAGCACGTCCGCCTCCCAGTAAGGACGCAAGTTCCTGGGTGGAGTTTGCATGTTCTCCCCGTGCCCGCGTGGGTCTTCTCCGGGTACTCCGGTCTCCTCCCACATTCCAAAGACATGCATGGCAGGTTAATTGGGCGCTCCGAATTGTCCCTAAGTGTGTTTGTGAGTGTGGATGTTTGTTCGTCTCTGTGTGCCCTGCGATTGTCTGGCGACCAGTCCAGGGTGTACCCCGCCTGCTGCCTGAAGCCACCTGGGATAGGCTCCAGCACCCTCGCGACCCTTGTGAAGATCAAGCGGTTAAGAAAATGGATGGATATTATATTAAAATGTAGCTTTTTATTTTTCCAATTGTTTATTTTATAGTTTACCATTAAAAGGGAAAAAAGCACTAAATTTCTGCAACAAATAATACATACCTATATAATTCTGCATGAAGGAATGAAGCAAATTGCCCATCCCTGTTGAAGACAAATGGTAGACTGTTCGGGTCAACTAATCAGTGACACTGGTGCATGACTCTTGCTTTATTAAATTTGTCATCATTTCAGTCTGACTTGTTTGATTGAAAAGTCATGTGTATGGTTATATTGTAACTGCTGGATCTGGTTGACCACAGCAAAAGTGAAAATAAGTTGTCGGACCCTCACAAATTCATACAAATGGAATCTGGTTTAGCACGTGCCACCCATCTGCAAATTCATACTGTGTATAAATGTATACATGGATGGTTTAATGTGAGGCGTAAAGACCTTGAGGCATTGTGATGGCATAGAAAAAGTGCTATATAAACACACGCTCTCTGCCATTTTTCCATCCATCCATCCATCCATCATCTGCCGCTTATCTGGGGTCGGGTCGCGGGGGCAGGAGCTTTGGCAGGGAAACCCAGACTTCCTCCAACGGGATCGCAAGGCAGACTATGTCTCTCCAGCGTGTCATGGGTCGTCCACAGGGCCTCCTGCAGGTGGGACATGCCCTGAACACCTTTCCCGGTAGGTCTCCAGGAGGCATCCAAACCAGATTCCTGGGCCACCTCAACTGGTTCCTCTCAATGCGGAGGCGCAGTAGCTCGATGACTCTGAGTCCCTCCCGGATGACCGAGCTTCTCACCCTATCGTACTTGACCATAGGTGAGCGTAAGAACCTAGATCCACCGGTATATCGAGAGCTTTGCTTTTCGGCTCAGCACCTTCTTCACCACAATGGACCGATTACAGAGTCTGCATCACTGCACCGATCCACCTGCTGCTCCATCCTACCCTCACTCATGAACATGACTCCAAGATAGTTAAACTCCTCCACTTGGGGCAGGATCTCATCCCTGACCCGGAGATGAGACACTCCACACCCCACCCTTTTCCGACTGAGGACCATGCTCTCGGATTTGGAGGTGCTGATTCTCATCCCAACTGCTTCACATTTGGCTGCGAACTGCTCCAGTGAGAGTTGGCGATTACAGCCTGAAGAATCCAACAGCACCACATCATCTGCAAAAAAGCAGAGGTGCAATGCTGAGGTCACTAATCCAGACCCCCTCACGCATAAGGGTTACAAAGGGCAACCTTTGGCCGGAGACCAACCCTCACTGGAAACGAATCCGACTTACTGCCGGCAATGTGGACCAAACTCTGGCAACGGTCGTATAGGGACCGAACAGCCCATACTGCCTCTCCGTGAGCCGTCATCTTATCGTGGTGGAGGGGTTTGTGTTGTCTGGAGCTTTATACCTCTGGCAGTGTCATCCATGGCAAACAAGTCCTAGGTGAGGGACCAAACACAAAGCACGGTTCATATGACCTCTTTTGATGAATAACATAAATGGAAATCAACCAAACAAGACAACCAGACAAATCAAGGCTGCAATTAATTCGATCCTCGCATACTTACTCACCGTTTCCTTGTTAAATTTGAAGAGCGAAAGGCACTGCGTGCATATTTATCTGGCAAAGACGTTCGCACTATGACAAAGAGACGAGCCGGAAGACAGCATTTTCATCCGTTGCCTTGATTGCTCAAAACAAACGTGCAAAGCTGCCGTATCGTCCAAAGCTCGAAGTATTGTACAGTAAGTCCCGCCTTTCCCGAACGAGTCTGCCTAGTGAAGAACCAGAATGATAATGTAAAGAACTCCCTCGAGCGAATCACAATTATCAATCTGGCTGGCGAGGTTAATTAGTGTCACCTTCTATTTGTTGCATTATAATTGAAATATTTTGATTCACCACTGCAGATGATTGATTTCCTCTGAATTGTCTATTTGTCTGTAATTGAATAGAATACAGATTTGTAATCATGAATTCCCCCTTTGAGAGAAATCTATTATTAAGCACTTGATAAGTGAGTTCCTGTTTCATTCTAAATTTTAACACAGAGACCTCAAACTGGACAATGTGATGCTGGACAGCGAGGGCCACATTAAAATAGCTGACTTCGGCATGTGTAAAGAAAATATGAACGATGGCATCACCACCAAGACCTTCTGCGGAACGCCGGACTACATCGCACCAGAGGTATACTGTGCTTCTTCGTGTTGGATGTTGGCCTCGACTATGTCTATTTGAAACGAGTCATTGAAGATATTGATTTCCCTGTCACTTTGTTCAGTCAATAGTGTCATGATCAATCTTTGTATTTTAGATCATCGCGTACCAGCCTTATGGGAAATCCGTGGACTGGTGGGCCTTTGGAGTTCTGCTTTATGAAATGCTGGCTGGACAGGTGTGTGTTTATGTAAGAAAAGATGAATACAACAGTCAAATAAAAGTGTAATTTTAATAAGACGGCAGTCAAAAGGCATTTGTTTCCATGGTTTCAGAAAAAAACACTTGTGCTTTTGTAGCCTTTAATATTTGACAGTGTGTAATGAGAAGTTGAGTTATTAAATTACATCCCTTAATGAGTTTTCCCTCACTCGAGCATTAATAATTGTTAGGAGATGATGTGATCGTTCAAATGCTGCACATCTCATTTGTTTTTTTTGTTTTTCTAATGTTGGAGATCTACTGCATTCTGACTTTGACAAGTTGAAATGAGGAATATGTACACCATTTTTTTCCTAATGTACAAATAATCTAACATATATTATCTGATAAACAATAGGCAGGGTAGTTGAATTACAGCATATACAATGTGCCAAAGTACAAGTGTCTAAAATAATCAATGAGCATATAACTTGCTTTGAAAGGACTTACTTACCTATGAGGATTACGATAAGCATGTTCATGACCTACATCTTGTTTTTGAAAATTGTGGAACTGGAACTTATTCTTACTAGTGGTCGTAAAAAAAGGTGTATTAACTTATCCTGCGTTTGATTCATACCCCAGCCTCCGTTCGATGGTGAGGATGAGGATGAGTTATTTCAGTCCATCATGGAGCACCATGTCTCCTATCCCAAGTCAATGTCCAAGGAGGCTGTGGCTATCTGTAAAGGGGTGAGTGTGCACACAAACCACAATCGCACTCTTCCCCACTGAGCAAGCATCACACACATATGTAAAAGGAGAGAATTGGGAGGATATGACATTTGTTTGAGAAAAGCAGGCAACGAGCCGAGGCGGAGGGAGGAGGTGAGTGGATAGAGTGAGCGAGCGAGAGGGACATCAAAATTATCTGCATAATTAAAAACATTGTGAGGGAACATTTATGTGCAGTGAAACAACATTGTTCGCTTTCGCTATCTGTCCTGCTTCCATCTCTCTGTCATAAGCGGGCTCCTTCCCCGTCGTTCTCTCTGCCTGCACTGCTCAATCTTTTGGTTTTTTTTCTTCTTTCATTGCACATCCTCTAACACACACTGTACTGCACTGCACTAATGAAATGGCTTGAGCTGTGGGAACTCTTCAGAATAGACTGGACAGTTAAAATGAAGCTGCCTAACTGGGCTGTACTTATCGGACCCATCAATACGCACAGCCTCTATGTCCGTCTTCGACCTTTGTGCCTCACTAACCGCACTAAATTGTGACCACGCACACACACAAGCTTTGGCCACGGATCAAGTTTCATCAATATTCAGCATATTTAACTGAACTCTGCTCTCGGATACTCTTTTTAGTTAATGAAGCGCATACTGGCCATAACATTAGATACGTCTCAGCAATTTTAATGAGATGCCACGACCAAATGATAAGGCTCACTTTGACACTTCAGCACATATGTATTAATTTAATCGTATGTTTATTATTGTGGTTCTAGTTTGCATTAGTGTAGAAGAGAGGTGGCTAACACAATTTTTAGTGTGTTACTGCAAAGGGCCATATCATACACAGGGACACAAATAAATTGCACCCCTCCCATCCGTTCACTCTCTCGCTCTCTTTTGCACATTTTGGCAAACTCCCCACACTGCAAAAAACAAAATCTTAACTAATACATAATTTCCTAAATTTGCTCATTTTGCCTTGATAAGTTATTTTTTACTTAAAGCAGCTATATGGAAGATTTAAAATTTCAAATCGCTACTGCCACCTGTGGCCGAAAACAAACTGCACGCTCGTACACGCTGCGCGCACTCGTACGTGCACGACCTCAATACTGAAGACTGGGCTCTTCATATCCAATTAAACTATGTTTTCAGAGGTAAGAAGTTTTATAATGTTACACAAAGCTGGCCACTTCACGAGATGAGACTCTCGATCCCCACTAAACAATCGATGTCCACGGGACGTGCAGATCATATTGCTTTAGTCGGTCGAAGTCCAGTCCTGTGCTGTACTCCAAAACGATGTGCAAATTACGTCAATTAATTGGACCTCATTCCGATGTTAATATGCAGTTACATATTGTAGTCACCCCGCTCGACGGACGTCAACCTGATTCTAGTCATTATTAGTGTATGTCGCCCCCAGGCTAGCGTCATTGTGCATGAGCCGAAAGGTGGGCTGTCATTTATGGAAATTGACGATTGTGAAAAACATATACACCCATTCACTACTTAGTGTGATATGGCCGTGAATGTTATCGCCATTCAGTAGTACCGTTCACACTCCGTTAGCATAATGTAGCTACAATAGGCTGTTTTCACGGAGGAAAATAAGGCAACATTTAGCCTGATTGAAACGCCGCGGAATGGAACGTCTGTTCTTCATAAAGTCATTCTGTTCTATTTCATTCAACTTTGCCGCCCCTTTCACGCTAAATGTTGCCGTCCACCTCACTTTCACCCCAATAGTTACGACCGAGAAGTGATCGATCTTGAGGTTACTGCTATTTGAAAACAACACATTTTCTTCTAAATGTCAAGATACTCACTTCTTACCTTTTGGAGTAGAAAGAAAGCCAGCTGTGAATCACTTTTCTAATCCAAGTCCGATCTCAACGCTCTCCACCGCTGAAATGTCAAACCAATGTTCACTCTCGTTCTCGCCGTCGGTCACTATCAAGTTTAGATTTTTTTTTCTCCATGGCACTTGACATTGTTTTTTTTTTTGTTTTTTTAAGCAGCCTTCCGCGGAGTAACAGCGGGTGTCTGGGGCAGCGAAAATCTGTACTAGTTCCGTCTTCGCGCGACAGGAAACAACTGACGAGGACGCGCATGACGTCACATCCCGCAGACAGAGGGCGGGAAATTCGAAGGATTCGGACCGGACGCTTCCTAAATAATATTGGCCAGAGGCTTGTAGGAGTACCCATTGTGAACAGCGAAGATGTTGATCTACTAATTAGAATATGTTTCAGTCATAAATGGTCAAATAAAAAGGCTATTGTTAAGATATTTTTGGGGGAAATCCTCCATATGGTAGCTTTAAAATGAAATTGTCAGACAAGATCATTGTGCTTATTTTTAGATACTTTTTACTTCCGCCGAAAAGGCAAACAACTTCAGGCGGAAGGATCAGCTAGCTGGCTGCAGTGCGTCGGTTAGCGTTCTACAGGGCGCCGCGCAGTGATACGAACGAACAGGAAAGTAGTGGCTGGCAGTAATGGCGTCTGACTTTATTCAGGAAAGAGTATTGTGATGGAAATGTATCACGCTTTTGAAAACAAATAGTTTTTAGAAGAAAAACGCTTTATTTCCGAGACCCCAGCCAGCTTGGTGGACTATTTTCCTCTCGTCCAACGCCGAACCGGAACGCGTGTCACAGAACGCTGTCAGGGGTAAGTCAGTGCTGATCGCACACACGGGAGGTGAGGATCAAATTGAGATTCATGTTAAAAAAGCCGAACGACCCCTTTAAGATGAATTTTCTTATTTTAAGATTTTGCATAATCTAGAAATAAGATAAATGGAAAAATGACAAGTATGAAAACAATCAGACGAGTTTGGCTTCGTTATATTTACTAATCTAATTTGTCATCTTGCCAATAATCTGATATCCAAATTCAGTGGTCTAGTGGTAGAGTGCCTACCCTCAGACTTGGAGGTTGTGGGTTCAATCCCAGCCTGGGTCATGCCAAAGACAATTAAAAATGTGACCTGTTACTTCCCTGCTTTGCACTCAGGCAAATTTGTCCAAGAATAAACAAATACATATGTATTTTAAGAAAATAGCTCTATTTATTACAGCTTGGAAAAAGTCAATATAACTTGTTTTTTTGTATAAAAATACAATTTTCAAGACCGCTGTGGTTGATATGGGAACAGTATTATTTTATTATTATCTTATTTTTCTAAATCTTACTGGTAAATTTAAGTAAAATTTTCTTGTTCTGTTGGTAGATAATTGTGCTTATTTGTTTTTGTTTGATTATTGAACATATAAACATAAACAAGTAGTTCAAAATTTAAAAGAAAGAAAGAAAGAAACCTATAGCAATATTTGTGGTGGTTTACTTGTAGGGAAGTTAAAAACTTATCTAGTCTTACCCCTTACTCTTTATGTCTTTTGATTTATTTCATTAATACCGTAAATTGATACATTCCAATAAAAGAAAATTATATTTGAAGTAATAATTTTCTTATTTTACCGTATTTTTTTCTTAAGTTTCTAGTGTCTTTTTTTGCAGTGTGCGTCATTGTTTGGCTTTTTAGCCTGTGCAGTGTTCCAAGCAAGTTGATGCGAGTGTTTCATAAATTTTGGGAACCACTTTTCTGCCTGACCTTTCAAAGTGAGCAACTTGTGCTTGCAAAGTTCAGTCCCTTTTTTTTTTTTTTTTAGACATTCCTGGTTGATGTTTGCATGGAGTAAATTAAAACACTTTTTGACATTCTACAATAGAATGTATTTAAATTGAACTCTGTGCCCCCAGGAACGCTCCTTTCCGTGGTTCCTGGTACGATGGCGTGCTGCACCCTGCTAAGTTTAGTGTGGCTTTAAGAGCTGCATGAAACTGGATTGGGGCGTAGGTCCCCGTTCCCATGGGCTCACCACCGGCAGGAGAGGCCAAAGGGGTCGGGTGCATAGTGAGATGGGCAGCAGCCAAGGGCGGGGACCTTTGCGGACTGATCCCCGGCTACAGAAGCTGGCTTTTGGGACATGGAATGTCACCACTCTGGCGGGGAAGGTGCCCGCGCTGGTGTGTGAGGTACAGAAGTTCCGACTATACATAGTTGGACTCGACTCCACACACAGCTTGGGCTCTGGTACCAATCCTCTTGAGGGGGGTTGGACTCTCTTCCACTCTAGAGTTGCCCATGGAGAGAGGTGCAGAGCAGGTGTGGGTGTACTTATTGCTTGGTGCCTGTGCGTTGGGGTGTTCCAACTATAGAGGGCTCACACTCCTCAGCCTCCATGGTAAGGTCTAGTCAGGGGTGCTGGAGAGGAGGGTCCGTCAAGAAGTCAAATCTCGGATTCAGGAGGAGCAGTGTGGTTTTTGTCCCAGCCGTGGAACAGCGGACCAGCTCTACACCCTGTGCATGGTCCTCGAGGCTGCGTGGGCGTTCGCCCAACCAAGGTGTTTTGTGGATTTGGAGAAGGCTTTCGACCGGGTCTACAGGGAGTCCTGTGGGGGGTGCTTCGGGAGTACAGGGGACCGAGCTCCCTGATACAGGTGGTTTGGTCCCTGTACGACCGGTGTCAGCGTTTGGTCCGCATCGCTGGCAGTAAGTCGGATTCGTTTCCAGTGAGGTTTGGACTCTACCAAGGCTGCCCTTTTTCATGGATTCTGTTCATAGCTTTTACAGACAAAATTCCTAGGCACAGCCAAGGCATTGAGGGGGTCCGGTTTGGAAGCCTCAGCATTGCATCTCTGCTTTTTGCAGATGATGTGGTGCTGTTGGCTTCATCAAGCTGTGATCTACAACTTTCACTGGAGGTTTCTCGGTTCGCAGCCGAGTGTAAAGCGGTTGGGATGAAGATCAGCACCTCCAAATCCGAGACCTTCTGACCCAGTCCTCAGTCGGAAAAGAGTGGTGTGCCCTCTCCAGGTCAGGAATGAGATCCTGCCCCAAGAGGAGTAGTTTAAGTGTCTTGGGGTCTTGTTCACGAGTAATGGCAGGATGGAGCGGGAGATCAACAGGTGATGATGAAACCGGGTTGGCGCAAAGGCAAGACCTGGCCTTGAAGCATTTAGCATAGCATTTGGTACTTTCAGGGGATTCTTTTTTTTTTTAATATGTCGCAACAGGTTGCTGCATATGATTGTAAAATAACTGATTTGCCTACAAGTAGCATGTGGCTCATCATTTGCCTTGGTTATATTTTAAATGCCCCGTTCCAAGGAACTGCAAAAATTGTGATCACAAGTGGCTCATGTTTCAGTCGTATTAGTGGGATTGTTAGTCAGAAGGTCTTTACAAATTTGGTCCTAAGTAGGAACACATTGTTGCAGTCAAGTCATAATTGCTGTATAGCAAATATTTAAATAAAAAACACTTGGCCATAATTACAAAACAATCAAAAGGAAAACATTAACTACGGTGGTATCTAAGCATGCAATGCCAGCACATATGATATGATTGGACAACAACATTTAGCATCCACGTACATACGCCTACCGGAAGCAGTGCCTATAGAAACAATGTGAAATGAAGAGAATAGACAGTGGAAAATACATTTTAGAATTTAGGTTAAAAGTTAGCTTTTCTGACAGTGTTTAGGCCAACCGAAGTTCTTGTTGTTTCTGACAGCTCACCATTACAAAGGTATTGCTAATATTGAGTCCCTTTCATGCAGCTTCAGAAGTTAAATCTGAAAATGTTGATCGAAACTCAGCATTAGTAAATGGTACTTCATTTATATAGTACTTTTCCACTTTACAAGTCCAGCAAAGCGCTTTACATTCGAGTACTCATTCACCTACTGACGATTTAGCATCGGGAGCAACTGTGGGTTTAGTATCTTGTTCACGGATACTTCAACATGGTCACAATGGCATGGGATCAAACCCACAACCTCTGGGTTGGAAGACGAGCATTCTACCACTGATCCACTCCGCCCCCATCTAGTAGCTTAGTTAGAGGGGCATAATTTATGCTGCAGTAGTCATTAAATTTAGTGGGTGTACCTAATGAAACGTCTCGTGAGTGTATACGCACACATACACACAGATACACACATTCTCATGTGCAGGCATTCAAAACGTTCATCGCGCTTTCACTAGCAAATTGATGACAACATTGTTCACTCTTTGGGATACAGACACAGCCGCATACGCACACACACCTACACACACACATACAGGCCGTGTTATGTATTAGTGATGATTACTGGGTTGTAGTGGATCACCATTGGAGCGTGAAAGCTCGCCTCCGTCCACCCCCACAGATCCCACCGCGCCCTGCCAGCAGCGGCTGGGTTAACGCAACGCAACGCTCACGCATCAAGGCTGCTAGAAGCCCGACATGATATTTCCATTTGCAAGAAAAATCATCGTTTCAACTGCGTTTCACCGAAGTGGAGACAACGTGCAAATGTGATGGCTAACGTTGCCGCAACAAGCCTGTCATGTTATTATTTTTGCTTATCGAAAGACAGTGCAAGGGCTTCTGCTCCACATAACACATCATTTCACAGATTGTGTCATTGGAAGTAATAGTGCATTGAGTTTTCCAGCCTGTTTGTAAGTGGGAGAATTCATAAAATATGTGCTACAAATGTCCAAATATGTGTTTGTACAGTACAATGTGTGTAAATGATCAGAGATGTTTCCACTCCCCTGATTCTTTCCTAGCCAACATCTATATTTCATAGCCAGCAATGGGGCTACACACACGTTCATGCTAACAGAGGTCCAAATGCAGTGCTGCTATTTTCTATAGAGACATGCAGTTAGCTACACAATCATCAACTTCACATGACTTTACAGCAAAGACTAATTGAAGGCGTTTGTTCCTACACTTACAAACATCTTGCACCACCACCACATGTCAAGAGATTCACTTTTTTTTTTTTTATTGGATCAGTACTAATGTAGGACATAAGAGGGCATGTAGCTCAAAATATGATGCCATGATGCCATGCATTTTTTAAGAGGCAAATATATCCTTATTTTTCTGGAGATGCAGCAAAATGTTATTTTGTTAGCTTTTTCTACCATCAACATAGAACAAGTGACTTGTAATTTTACATATCAAATGGTAAACTGCAGATAGAAACCCTCAAGGTTTCTTATTAGAATGATAATTTTCTTGTTAGGATGATAGTTTCTCATTTGATGGAGAACGTTTCTCATTAAAACAAGAAAGTTGTCCATTGAAACATTGTGTATGAAATCTGCTTAATAAATAATGCATGTTTTGGTAATGGAAGACCCTCTAACGACAATTCGGTTTGTGAAAATGACAGTGCTTGACCCAGTTTGGTTATACTTGCACCTGTTTTATGCCAACTCTGCCCACAACCCTGTTTGGCAAAAAAAAAAAACTGCTTGAGGAAATCACTCTAAAAGAAGCATTATGAGAATTAAAACTCCTGTAAAATGCATCAACACTATGACACAATAATCACAATTATACTTGTACAAGAGCTGTAGATGTCACACACCACCCCATGAAGCACCGCCTCTTAAAGGCACTTCCATGCACACAGACTCAACAATACGCAATGTGTTTAAAATGTCTGGAATTGGTAAAACAATTCTGAATCTGCGCATTAAACAGGGTTTCACTTTATGTATACACGATGATTAAGATTTATTCACTACTCTGTATTAAATATAAAGAAAGAAAAATGTTAACCTCATCCATGATGATTCACATGCATCCTTTCAGATATTTACTCTACAGTAGTGTGAGTCTACAGCATGAAAAGAAAAAAAACTTTATACATACCCAATCTATTTCACTGGCACAGGTACAGTGGCTGCCTGCGAACAATTTGATCTGTCAACTTTTCTTCGGTCCAGGAAAAAGGAGGATGGAAACAGCCGTGTGTGTAATGTCCTGAGTAAAAAATTCCTTTCGATATTTTGGTGTTTGTTTAGGAAAACGTGTGTGCTTGTGTGCATGCATCCGCATTTGCGTGTGCGTAGTTGACTGACCCGTGAAAAATGTTATTTTAGTTCTAATGTAATGAGCTATGACTGCTGCCCCTCAGGGAGGCACGCCCCACCTACACCAACTCACACATACACACTGACGTGACGTCACTGACTTTCTTCAGGTTTTGCCTGGGTACACATCATAAATGCTCTTTAATTTTGCTCGCAGGAATACAAACGTGGTGAAGTCGAGAGAAAACAACAGTTGTGTCTGCAGGCTTAAGGGTAATTGTTGACTTGCGTTCAGAGAGAGTAGATTGCTTCTTAAAAAGAAAGAAAAGCCAAATGAAAAGAAATGACGAACTTTCCAGTAAAGATCTATTGTACAGAATATCCAAAGAAGTGCTGAAGGGAAAATAACAATGGACATAAAACAGTAATCAATTAAATGAAACTGATGAAAGTGGAAATTTGCTCCACTTATCAATTGTGAAATAAAAATAAAAACAAGTAAATCTTTTGTTTTTCTGCCCATAACAGGCATAATGGGCCACTTAAGAATGGATTGCGGGCCACAAATGGGTCCCGGACCATAGTTTGAACGCTGTGGATTCGCCAGAAGTGGCTTTATGCAAGTGCCGTTCAATTGTAGTGTGAGGGTGAACATCTCTTACAACAATACAAAAAAAGTTGTTAGATTTTTTTAGCATTGCCCTATTTGAAAAATAGTTGCGCGAAGGCTTGGAAAAGTTGCTAAGTTAGCAACACTGCATAGTCACGCTTCTCAACACGTTATAACACAAGACCTTGAAAGTGAGGACACACAAGTTATGAGGAAAACAACACTTGAATG
The DNA here is from genome assembly GCF_051991245.1 of Festucalex cinctus. NCBI lineage: Eukaryota > Metazoa > Chordata > Actinopteri > Syngnathiformes > Syngnathidae > Festucalex > Festucalex cinctus. Next base: position 48,952,981 of record NC_135411.1, read on the forward strand.
TCAACGGCCCCAAACAATTTCAAACAAACACGAATGAACAATAAACGAGACAAATCCTGCATGTGCCATGAGAGCAGAAAGCTAATAATCCTCATTCTCTTCATCTCTCTGTCTGGCCAGTTGATGACCAAGCATCCAGCCAAGCGACTGGGATGTTCTCCAGAGGGGGAGAGAGACATCAGGGACCACAGCTTCTTCCGCTACATGGACTGGGAGAAACTGGAGAACAAGGAAGTGCAGCCACCATTCAAACCCAAAGCTGTAAGTCTGACCCGCTGGGAAGGAAATGTCACCCAGGGGTCGAATGCTAAACTGCTGCAGTTGACTTCCTCTCAACTCTTAGCTCTCCTCTGTCATTATACGCTTCCTGTCTCTTTCCTCTCCTTTGAATGGGACAATCACAGGTAAGTGTGAAAAAATGATAGGATGTCTTCTGAAAGATGGCCATGACCATTTTAAGAATAAGAAACGTATTTTTGTTATGTTTTGGACTGAATGAGTCCATCCGACAAAGTTCAGAGCCCACTCACATTGGGTGCAACAAGTTTCAGTCAGCTGAGGTCAGTTGGAGTTGAGAGTAATCCTCCGGGGAAAAGGTGAGAGGATACTAGTCAGACAGAGTGACCTCAAACAACCTTGGATTTGTGTGTGTTTTCTTACTTGTTACAATAAATTTAGTTGGATCAGAACTAGCAGCTCGATGATGTCATCGTGACTCGCACACATGCGCCATTATTATGCGCACACCGACTCACGCAGCCCCAAGCCTCACTGCTGGTAAAGGGTGTTTCTGGGTTGTTGGCTTTTGATGCAGCTGTCTTGACCTGATGCTTTCTTTGTTTGATTTTATCATTGTATGCGTATCTTGCTTCGGTGTGTGTGTGTATTAAATTGTACAACTGTGTGAGGGAGTGCATCTTTGTATGTTTGTTTCTGTGTGCTTGTTCATAAAAGTGAGGGAATTCTAACGTTTGTCGTCTAGTAATTTCTTTTGTCCATTTAACAGCTTACTATTACTCGCATACTGAGAAAGTGCCCTCTTTTGTAGTAACTTGGACAAATGAGTTATTTTCACCTTAAATTTGGCAAATGACGCGATAATATTTTTAACATACTTGTGCTTCTGATACAGCACTTTTTGGTTTTAGGCTCACCGGCCACTTTAGTAGGTACACCTGTTCAAAACAAATACGAAACTATTTTATATGTTACAGAAATGGTGAAACATTTTGAGTTGTATCCAAAGTCTCTACAAGGCATAGGCATAGGACAATATTAGATTCTGGTGGTATGATAACCATGAGGAAAAATATTGTGGTATCAGAGTAATAAAACTACTCTAAAATTCATCTTTTTTTTTTTCTTCTTTCAAATATTGGGTATATAAAAAAACTATTTTCTAATCTATTATATATAAATATAAAATCTATTTTATTTTTCAACAAAATATAGAGAAACGGAAGAAATGTGTATCTTGTTAGTTTGTTAATCAGTGTCCCATCACCGGTGAACTATTTTTAGAACAGACCCATGGGCCACTTCTGTTGTCCTTGGGGATAACAAGTACCTACTGGCACTTTTTTTGTTGTTTTTGTTTTACTTTTACTTTTACTTTAAATCACAGTAAACTTTAAAACCGGTAATCGGCCTATACCTAGTCACCACACCTCAAAATATGCCAATTATACCACTTTATTCCTGTAGTTAACGCTTTTGTGCTTAAGGAGAAAAATAAATAAAATGAAAGACTGATGGTTGGTCACAATCACAACAGAGCTTTTAATTGACCCAAAGCTGAGTTAGGAAGTGTCAGGTTTGCTTTATTGGCCGATCGGTGCCAATATGAAGGTATGATGATGCAACATAAAAAAATGCACTGCAATAGAACACCATTAGTATGTGCTGATACAGGAGAATCACATGTACTGCACTCCAACCAGGTGTACCTAATCTGGTGGCTGGTGAGAGTGTCCTTTGTGCTGTCAGTTTTACTTTGTCTAAGTCCCACGTTGCAATTGTAAGGTGGTGGATCTGACTTAGTAGCGTGGCGGAGATGTCTAACTGTTGGGATGATTTCCAGACAAATCCTTTGTTGGCCAATGCCAGTGTTTGGCGCGTCACATACAAGTATGGTTGTGTGGAGTTTAGGAACCTGCGGCAACTGGACTTAAACTTCTGACTGACTGGCTGGCTTTTTGACTTCCACAACTGTTGACGTGGCCTGCCACTGCCAATTATTATTTGTGTGGAAATGTCTTCATCTGTGTAGCCATCCTTAAATGTTCATCCTCCTGACCACAGAATTCCATCCATCCTCCTTCTATTCAGATTATCTGTCCAGGCATCAACCCATCTCTCATATTTTTATTTGTCCACTTCTTTGTGTTCACATTTGTATCACGTTGGTCTCTTTTTATTTGCATGCTCACAGGCTCAGTCTCAAATGAAACCTACCCTGGAGTGCACTTCACCTTTTAACAAAAACCTTCTGAAATAATAACTAAACAATTCTCAATGCGCTTTGATACAAACAAAACCGAGTGATGCTTTGAATACATTAGAGGTGAGATTACTGCATTCTAAAATGTTGTCCCATCTGGTTACCCAAACAGGTTAAAAGGCACGTAATTAGCTGAAAATACCGATTGACCTCGTGTATTTCACATATTTCCCTAAACTATAAACACAGTGGCTTCATTTCATTTGGCCTTCAGAGATACACAGATTTAATGAGTTTTGGAGTTTTCCTCCGGGTGACGTTGTCAGAGGATATTGTATCCTTGTTTTCTTAATTAAAGCTAAGCGCAGTGATGGAGACGCACACACAGAAAATTGCTTGTCTTAAAGCCCCCATGAGGCGTGCTGTCGGGAAAGTATCATTTTTAAGTTAATAACTTGTTTCATGCTCATAGAGGGCGACACACCTCCTGGGCTTAAAGGCTTTTTTGGGACGGTCCTCATGGTCAAACTGAGGAAGGTAAAAAAAAGTCAACAATAACTTTTCTTGTCACTTCACATAAGTGAGCCTTCCTACATTTTACAAGTCTTGTCACTTATACGTCAAGAAAACACAATTTAGAAATTTGAAATGAACTACAGTAAGTGCACCTCCATAGTATGTTTGAGACTTAAGTGGCCTAATGTTCAATATGAATTTGAATGTGTTTCAAATATTTGGAAAAAGGAACATGTGTTCCTGAGCTGTGCTGGGATTATTCAGTCATTTTGTATCACTTTAAAAGTACAGTGGTACCTTTACTTACAAAAAAGGAGTCTGACTTTTGACTTAATTGCACTTTACATTTTATTTCTTTCTGTTTTCATTATTTGTTATATTCATTTTTACTCAACACAACTAAACATTGAGGTGGTTTTGGTTGATTTCAATGAGCGTATAGGTTGGATTAATTTATCTTGACCTACAAGCTTGGCCACAGAACAAATGGAAATCGTAAGTCAAGGTGCCACTGTAGTCCAGAGTGATCCAAATCCACAGCAGCTGTAAACTGGAGCACTTATTTGAAACCATGTTCAAGTGATGTCATCTCACTCCCTACCTCAACCCGCCACTCCCCCCTTCTTTTGTTCCCCTCCCCTTTATCCATCCGTTCTTGTCCATCCCCGCTCTTCCCTCACCCCCGATCCACCCCCACCCCTGCCCCTCCCTCCTCAACAGTGTGGACGAGACGCTGAGAACTTTGACCGTTTTTTCACACGCCACCCGCCAGTGCTGACCCCTCCCGACGAGGAAGTGATTCAGAACCTGGACCAGGACGAGTTCCAAGGATTCACTTTTATCAACCCAGATTTCCCTGGAAGCGCTCCTACTGCACCTGCCACCGAGCAGGCTTGATTGAAGCTCATTTATGGACACGGGGACACACACACACTCACGCATACACGTACACGCCTACTGTATCCGAGTCTCTGCAAAGTTTCAACCCTGCGCAACCTGGAACATTCCAACAGCAAAATGTCTTGAACTCATGTCATGTGATACAGGCACAAACCAACACATTTCTTGTTCACACTGCAGCAACCAGTCCCTTCTAAAGGTCTAAATCGAGCAAGTGACACTTTACTAGACATTAAGTATGAACTGAAATCCAATTACAGCTGATTTGACCATTCATTTATCTGATCAGGATTTCTGAGTGAACAAAACAACAATCATCTGTTTGATCAATGTATGTCACAGCCAAAGCAAAAATGCCCAAGTGTGTGTATGAAATCGGAGAGGGACCGAGCCTAGACACAAACTCTAAATATTTACAATGAATTTATGCCTCCCACTTGATAAAGGTTAATAATTTCCTGTAGTTTCACAAAATGGAAAAAAAAAAAAAAAAAAAAAAAAAACTTTTTGTCGAAACCAAGCTCTTCAACTCACTTCAACATAGTTTCTTGTCGCCAAGATGGCGGAAAAGCTCTACTTTTGTATAAATTAAGATCCTTGATTTCAATTAGACATCAAAGTAGAACGGCATTCAGTAGAGAGCTACGGAAGCGGAGAAAATATTTGCAAATACGTTTAACTGTATTTAAATCTGAAGTATTTAAAACATATTCAGTGATTGCTGACAAATAACGTCATAGTTTTGAAAATGGAACATTTCACGTCACCAACAAAATTGTGGTGCAAGCCATCCCATCTTGTAACAAAACCAAATGAACAGGGAGAGTAGCCTTTTCAATGAATCTGGCTCTCTTTAACTTGAATTCAGACAGCTTTGTGTTCTTGGATTCCCCCATCTCCATGCAGCTTAAGGAAGCATTGCTTTAGTGTTGCTAGATAGTTAGTTGTGCTGGACTAGAGTTGATCCACTTGTCATTGCAGATCATGCAGTTGGGATGTTGGCTCCAATCACTCAATATTTATAGAGCAATTTAAAACAAACCACCGCTGTTTTCTTAAAATGGAACCCAGGGGCAGCAGATACAATGAAAACAGCAGAAACCCCAGAATTGAACCCTGTGGAACACCATATGTTCCGTTATGCATGTGAATTCATATTACACATATTCGTCCAACCACTTTATTTTTTTGCTCAACATAGTATATGAAGGGATTAAAATAATTAAGAAATCACAACAGCCAATAGTCGACTACTGAGCGCACCAAATTCCCTGCAGCACAGATTAAGCAATGTAGCGGTATCACCCGCAGCTAATGATGGCCAAGTGGGGCATATCATCACAAATTGTTGACCTCCGCCGAACCCCTGGGGTTGGATCGAACCCAGGTTAAGAACCATTGGACTATGTATTGCTCCATTCATAATTAAAGATTTTGACCAAAGTGTGTTGAGGTTTTTTCCAAGTAGAGAAATCAGTCTACTACACTACTTGTAGCATTTTCCTACAAAATTCCTCCAGCTCATACAGTATCTTGAAAGGATGGCCAAAAACAGAGGAGGGGTCGGTTGTGCCTGCAACGTGCAGTGTGAACAAACTTTGCGTTAAATGAATGAAAAGTGACATGCACATAGAGAAGAACACACAAATACATGGGTGCAAAAAAGCAACAACGAAAAACATGGCAGCATTCAAAGCGTTTTATGTTCGCTCCCCCACCCTCCATCTCCTTCCTTGGCTCTTCTAGCACGCTCTGAGTTTGGCTTGCAATTCTGGTGTGCTCCTTAAAGCACCGATATTAATCTTAGCGTCTGTATGTTTTTTCTTATCTATAATTGGAATGCTTGACCTTCTCATGCATGAGTTTCTATATCAGTACTATATCAATAAGTTGGACTTGACACTGTATTTTACCATCAGACCCACAGAGAAAGTGGAGGAGGGCTTGTGTGCTGTTTGGGGATCATGATGGTAAAATATGCTTTGAATGGAGTGTTAGATAGACAAAACTTCTCTTAGACTAGCAGCTCCTTTCTTTGTGTTTGACAAAAGCATGGCTCCAACACTTGTTTACATAATCGATACTGTTTGTGTGTGAATGGATGAAAATGCACTTTGCATGCCTGACCTCCCAGCACCACGCCTGGCTGGCCCTGTGCTTGCGTTTGTTTGGACGGCCATCTTTCTTCGTATGGATGGCACGCGAGCTGACTTGTTGCTCCACAGCTGGTGGAAGCGGAATGAAAGGAATGCAGTTTGAATGAATGTTTGCACGTCATTTTGCTGAGGTGGGAGCACCAAAGAGGGTTTGATGCCTTGTGACAATTTGTGGTGTTGCCTAGCGACGCAACTTCAAGTCCCCCGCTTAGAATAAGATGACGTTTTCAGTGTGACGTTTGCATGCGCAATGAAGGTGTCCGTTCAAAAGGCAGCAGCACAGAATGTAACAACAGGTCACAAAAGGAGAATGATGTTTGTCTTTTGTGTTTTGTTCAACTTAGCAATAATCTTGTGGATACAAGGGTCACATTTGTCACTGAACCACCAACTTCACTTGAACTGACTCATTTTTATTTATTTTTTAAACCCCTGACCAACTCATTCTTTCTAGAATCACTTCATCTCATATCAGCCAGCACTATGCTGTGCATTTCCGCAGCTGATCATACACTAATATACTAAAAGGCTCAGTTTTCAGTGAATGCCTTTCCCACTGACTGGCCACAACATTAGGTGTACCTACACAATCAAGATTTCTGATTTTAAAAATGCACTTTTGATTGGCACTATCAAAGAGGTTCAGTATATCATTATGTATTGTATTTTGCATGAAGTCTCATTAACCTACAGTTATACAACTCATCGTCATATAACTGTTGTTTTATTTTTGAAATGCAAATATTCTATTAAGAATTGAGACATGAAAGGCAAAAGACTATAAGAGCGTACTCAGTCAGGGACAGCTAGCCTAACTGCTACTAGCTACTTGATTACTCTGTCAACACGTATTCAACTCCACAGCTGTAACACAGTGAAATGAAATATAGAAGACTACAATTAAAATAAATAATGCTCGTACAATCCTAAATAACTAAATCAAACGTTCTTTTTTAAGTAAAATATACAAGAGCTCCCTTTACAGTGGCATTTAGAATACAGGAGCTGTTAGTAGATGAGAGATATGAGAGCATAGCCCATATATAAGCAATGCATAAAATGCAGTGCTGCCTCTGGTTAGCAGACATCTTGTCTAGCAATTGGGTCAAAATCATTTTAAATAGTATCTCGTTAATGGGAAAATAATTTCACCACCAAAGAAAAGTAGCGTGACGCAAATGTTCAGCTGCATTTAAACAGCCTCTCCTGGACTCTCAGATGGAGTCAAAGCAATAATAAATGCCATTGGTGGTTTCATGGCACTCGTTCAGACTGGTCAGACGGTTAAAAGGAAGGCAAACTATTGATGCTGCACTTTCCTAAAAAGAAAAGATTAGTGCTGAGATACTTAATTTCACTTCTGTATGAATGTGTTTCATTAATTGTTCTTTTCCAAAATATGTTGTGACTTTGCCACAATGGATAAGCACAGGTCCGAGGATGACAACAGTTGAGAACTACTCTAGAATATGCCACAATGATCCTTTCCAACGATGTACTATATTGTCCTCAAGTTAGTCAGATGTATGAATAATATTTTTCAAAAACACTCAAATGCCACACATTTGTAATTTTGTCTCACGCAACTACTTGTTTTTTGACAATGTCTTTTCCAGCTGAATATTGCTAATTTAAAACAACAACCACCTTTAACTCATTAAAACCATACGAGATGGGTACTAACCCAGTGGTAGACACACCAAAATTGACTGCAGTTTGGTCATCATGTTGTGGCTGGTCAGTATAAAGTACCAAAATATACTGTTAGAATGTGGACTTGTTTTTCATAAATATTATTTTAATTAATACATTTTTTTTGTTAAAATCCTGAAACATATTCAGTTGCTACAATCAGCTTTCTTATCCATTACTATGAGTGTGTAACTAAATGTAATGACTTGATGCAGCTAAAAAGCACTATAATGCACCTCCATTGTTGTTTATTAGTTCCCTCTATTATTACAAAATGAAACCGTGTCATAGTTGATAAATGCATAGAAATGTCCCCCTTATGGTCAGTATTGTAAAGGTTAAAAAGGTGTGTTTGTATTTTTGAATAACAGCAATGCAAAAAAAAAAAAAAAGATTCCTGCATGAAAAAGGTTTTTAATCATTGAGCTTTTACAGTATTTCCAAGCCATTAGGGTGCTTCATGTTTTTGTGTCGACAGCGCTTCAAACGTGTGATCAAAAAGCTCTTTGGTGTGCAAACTATGTGGAAAGAAAAGGCTTTTTACAATGTGCCAAATTTCCATGATTTTTCAGCACAAGGCTTACAATAAAAAACCCGAGTTAGATGTGTGCAGGAGGTTGTCGCGTGTGCTTTCATAGTGGTCTGCAGCGTTTATGCTTCTTCCCTATCTGTAGTTATTGAACTGGTGCAACGCATGCAGTGGAGAAGCGAGATTAGAGTGATGGAGGCTGACAGATGGGGAGTAGACTAGAGAGTGGAAGGGAAAGAGGCGACGATGAAGAAGAAGAAGCAGCAGCAGCAGAAAGGAGGAATGCAACAATGAAGGAGGGCACGGAGAGGGAGGGAGGGACGGAGGCAAGGGAGCGGCAAACCAAGCGAGGCAGGCGGCTACGACAGGCTGTGCATATTTCATGGCTGCCACTTATCATAAGAGCCTTTCCTTGATGGGGGAAGCGCAGGTTTGATGACTTCAAGGAAATAACATGCACAGCACGGCCTACATACACACAGCCCTGCTGAGCCACTAAAGCCAGTCACTGGTTGAAATGCTGCTCCGAGCTAGCTACAGTACAGTATACACCAGAAGTACACATTGGTTCTCAAACAGGTCTATGAGCCGTAACTTGAGGTTCACAAAATAATTTGGAATAAATGATGAGATGATGAAGTTTTTGTTGTTGTTTTTATTAAGTGGATACGAACATATGGGGATGGGCATGACAATAACAAATAAAATTGAGAAGGATTCTGCTTCTACTGTTTGTTGGCGGAAAGTAAACAAACAAATCAAACAAAATGCAAAATTGACAACTCGACTGGGCTTTTTTTTTGTTCTCAGCAATGTTCGTGCAAGCAATGCATGTCAGCTAGCGACGACAGATAAATATTTAATACATTTACAATTGTTCACTTTCTTTGTGTTAAACAGGATATGAATGTTTAGGTTGAAGCATTCAAAAACTAAATAATGCCCATTTAGGGGTGCACACAGCACTTGTATAATTGGAATTAGGATTATGAAGGGTTCCTATGAAACAATTCTCACCTGTTTAGAGTTCCCACACTCAAACATTTGAGAAACTTTGCTGTATACTGTACGGTGCTCGTTTCCTCGTACACTGCTTGCAATGGTTCGGGAATGCTGGCCACTACAAATGTTGAAGAGCGAGTGTGAGACTCAAAATCTACTGATATTAAATCAAGGTAAGCATAGAAATTAATTCATCATGAAGGAATTGATAATGTCAGCTATGGAAGTAAAGATTGCACAACTTTGCACCGTTCATTCGGAGTAGACAAGAAAGAGAGATATGTTCTTGCGAATAAAAACATGAATTTCCAATACAAGTATGTGACTCGTCCAATGCTCATCCCTCTTTTATTAATAAAACTAATCAAATGTACAAATATGACCTTTGAATTATTTGCATTTTGATTGGAATTTTTTTACCAGAGGTGGGCACTTCCGTTGTTGCGTCATTCACGGGTGCCCACCTTTCAGCGGGTGCTTCCGCATTTTTGGCAAGTGCTTTATGACCCAAAGCCTCGAAAAAAATACACAGACTGAAAAGCACCGCCACTACTGAGCCGAATTGACAGACACAAACATAAACCTGCTTCCGTCTGTGCTCAGTCCGTGTATTTGAGGCTTCGCAGAAGTGCCCACCTATGATATTTTCACTTGCCAGTTGTAGCTCACAGGAGACCGCCTCTGGAGTCGGGCATGGAGGTGGAGCTCGAAGGCAAGCACCTGATGGCCAGGCCATCACATGAAAGTGCTACCTGTAATGTTCTGCTTTGGTGTTTCCTAGTGTTAATTACACTAATGTAGAAAATATTGTCATAACGGATTAACTTGTAGCATTAGCTCATTTTATTTTTACTGTACACCAATTAGTGGTTCGTGCATTTTTTAGGGGGAATTCCTTAATTTATGCAAGCTTAGTCCACATCTTAATACCTCCACTATCACAATTCTAGAAAATGTGCCACATACATTATCTGTGTGTAGAACATGTCATTTAAATGTAAATGAATAAACTTTTTTTTCTTTTTTTTTCCATTTTCAGTTTGTATTTCCTAAATACTACAACTTGTACCAGGGCTTCACAATGACAGCTAATTAAACCAATACAATTTACATAAATAAATAAATCTATGTGTGTGTGTGTGTGTGTGTGTGTATATATATATATATATATATATATATATATATATATATATATATATATATATATATATATATATATATATATATATATATATATTTAATTATTTAACCATTTTCTGAACCTCGCGGAGGGTGCTGGAACCTATTATATGTGTGTGTGTGTGTGTGTGTGTGTGTGTGTATGTATGTATATATATATATATATATATATGTATATATATATATATATAGAGAGAGAGAGAGAGAGAGAGAGAGAGAGAGAGAATCAACTAATCAATTATTTATATGGTCTGGTATTTTAAAATTTGTGGATATCTATTGTATACTTGAAAACACTGGAAATACCTTTTTCATGCAATATACAACAGCCTATACATTGTATTCATAATTTCTTTAAATGAAGTGAAGTAAACTGTAATTTAATTCATACTTATGATGACATTGATAAAATGCTAAATATTTGGGAATTACAGTGTGAGTAGAGCAGTTATTTTTGTTTTATTGGGACGCGAAAGGCAATAATAAGCCAGGTGCTTCACCCTATACCTTTTTAGGTTAATTGATTTGTTCCAAGGGATGGAAATAAACTAGTCATTCATTAGTTCTCCCTTCAGTTGTTGGCATTTCTTCACCTTTCCGTGTTCCTTCTTCTGGATGTTACCGTCATTCGGGATTGCTACATATATCACGACTGCTTTCTTCCGAAGTTTATCCTCCATCACTACATCAAGCTGGTTGGCTATCACCAGTTTGTTCGTCTTTATTTAGAAGTCCCACAGGATCTTGGCCTGGTTGTTCTCAACCTACTTCGGAGTTGAATGCCATCTTCTTTCTGGGACCTCTAATCCATATATGGTATACAATTTATGCTACCTGGCTATGCTGCTCTATGTATGCCTTGCCTGCCAGCATTTTTCACCCTTCTGTGATATATTGCACCATCTCGGGGGCTTCTTTGCATAGCGGGGAGTTCTGTCTGATTTGGTAGAACCTCCCCCCCAGCCTCTATAGAGCCTATGTTTAGGGTCTGTTCTTGTGGTGCCATGATTTGTGTCTCCATGCTGTCGATTAGTCCAGCCTTTTCTACTCACTGATATGTTTTCTCAGTATCAGCGACGTCTTCCATTTCTCGATGGTACATGTACATGCAGGGGCTTGTGTTTCCATGACAGTCCATCTGGTTCCTTCTCTTCACTGGGCTTTTGTTGCCTTTCATCCCTGGCACCAGCAGGTTGAGTATGAATTTAAAATGTGATTGGTTAAAGGAACTTTGCTAATGCAGTTGAACTTCCATGGACCAACCACTACGGACTGTGACATCGGCCATCTTGACCAATTGATGAGGTACACCCAGGATTCTCGGCCCCTGCCCATCCATAGCGGTGGCCATCTTTTCTTGGCCAATTGATTAGGTACGCCCAGTATTCTCGACGCCAACCCCCCCACCCCTCACACCCGGGGCGGTGGCCATCTTGGCCAATTGATTAGGTATGCCTGGAATTTTCACGTTAAGCTAATGTTAAGTTAGCATGCTAAGTTAATGCTAAGCTAATGTTAAGATAGCATGTTAATGCTAATGTTAAGTTAGCTTAGCATGCTAATGCTAATGTTAAGTTAGCATGCTAATGCTAATGCTAACTTACCCTGGACCCTGGACAGAATTGGTTAACATGGTAGCACATAGAGGCTGAAATCTGAAAAAATCTTTCTGGAAGCAGTGTAGCGAAGTGAATCACCATGAAACATAGAGAATATACAGTTGGGAATATATTAATACAATTTCATAGTCGATTTTAGAATGTAGCTTGTGAATGAAGGTCACTCTTTCTGATAGTGTTTAGGCTGCCACTGTTTAAAAAAAAAACATTCATTGTCATTCACTGTGAGGCAGCTGCACTTAATGCAAATGGTTTTGAACCGAAATGTCGGATGTTTATATTGGCGTGCATGTAATAGCTGGTGTACACAGTAAGCCGCCGCAGTGCCGGAGCGCGTGTGATAATTAATTCCAAATGTTGCGGCCCTAAAAAATTAAAGCCAGTGGCTTCGGCACAAAGCAGCCTGGGCTTATCAGCCCAAAACAGGTCAGCGTTCGATACCCGCCTTTCATTCACCCTCCTCTACTCACTGCCTCCCACACACATACACGCACGCACGCACACACTCGCCTCTAATCCTCTGCTTCCTGGAAAGTGATGGCGGGAGGGAGGAAGTAGAAGGACAACTTGGAATAATGACTCTCGATGTAATAATCCTGTGAGGCTGTGGTTTGGTTTGTATGTGCGTTCTATCGCCACATCTCCACCAAAGGCCACTGATGTTTATCGCTTCCCTTCTTCTTCCTCCTCTCATATCTCCATCTTTCTGCCTCACAGCATTAAGCGACATTCAAGCGTGCTCAGACGGAACACATTAGGAGCTGCCCTACATGGCTGCCAGCTGTGTGTGTTTGTGTATGCGAGTGTGCATGTTTAAAGTCGTTTCTGCATAGAAACTGAACAGTAAATTGATGAGCTGACACATTCTTTAGAATACCCCTGCAGGATATACAGTAGTACTGTATATACAGATAACAGCCGTTTATTCACAGTCATTCTGAAGACACAGTCAATGTTAATGTCTCAACGACCATTTTCAGTGATGTGCAAATATATTTATTTTGTGTCTCCTGCTACAACACTTAAAGCTGCCTTTGCAAGATCTGAAAAGGTTTCCCTCTAAAAGCAGCCTTCAAAAAAAATTAAATATGCACTCACATATGTGACTACACAGAGGATCCAAATGTTTCAAAAAGTTGACACAGTGGAACCTCAACCGCAAGCAATGTCAGGCCAAGGCGCACATTTTATATTAGAAAAATCTCGGCACACCACCAAAGTAAAACCAACAAAAGCTGAAACATACTCACAAATTCACGTATCGTAAAAATCTGGTCCAGTTTAGTTAACCACAAAGCCAATGTTCTGTTGTATAAATGGCAAGAGGATTTACGGGTTAACTTTACCTTCTGCCATCTGGTAGAAGCGCATCCGATTGTTCAGCCTGTTATTATACGTTTTGTTCCATTAGATTTTCATTCATTCATAATTTACTCAACATCCAGTGAAAAGTAAATTCAAGATGACTGAAATGGACCTGGCTACATGGTTAAAAGCAGAAGAAGTCAAACCAATGAATGCTCATGCTTAGTATGAGTTTTAAAATTGTGTCTTTTTGAATGAACACTGTTTCATCAGTTTAGTGCACACCAATGTTTGTGTAAGTGCAACATCAGCTTTATCACCCTTGCACGAAATCATCATCATGCTGTGGATATAACTCAGGGGCTTTTATTTTAATGTAAAATAAAATTAAAAAAAAATACAAACAGTTCTCCATGCATATGTGCCTCTTTCAACACTCCTTTCAGGTTATCAGGCTTTTTAGTCATTATCTGAACACATACATGTTAGACATAAGTAACAGAAATTATAGAGAGGTCAGAATCTGTACTTTTTTCTAGAAACATATATTAAGTATTAACCACCCATTTCTTAATGTCAGACATACTTGCAGTTGAAAAACATGTGTAGCTCAAAATCTGATCAATTATTTCGTTATTAGGATATTCTTGGCCTGAGTCAAAATTGATCTACAATGTGCTATGTATGTTGGCTATAATAATGTTTATTAGTGAGCTGTAGCTGCTCACTGTCAATCTCTTTAGAGGGTGCAGGTATACCTAATGAATTGTCTTTCTTCTCCTTCCCTTTCCACTCATCTCATCATTTAATCACATTCCGTCCACGTTCACTCTCCCTCCACATCCGTGTGCTCTCTTCTCCACGTCGCCCTGCAGAAGACCCGTCGGGACACGTGCAACTTTGATAAAGAGTTCACCAAGATGGCGGTGGACCTGACGCCCACAGACAAGCTGGTCATCATGAACTTGGATCAGGATGACTTCATGGGCTTCTCCTACACCAACCCGGAATACGAGGCTCCTCACTGAAGCCAAGTGGACTGTTGATGAGAGAGGTGACGCGTGTTAGGCCAGTCCGTTCAAAACACATACAGTAAATGGTATCTTCTAACTCAACTTGCACAATACACTGGACACCAAAGACTTTCAATGTATTGTGTTTAAAAAAAAAAATATCTATGTTTAAAGAAAGGTGACATCATATTGAATGAAATAGTGAATATGTTGTTAGTCTTAAAATGTTAATTGGCTAATGGCTCCTTTTCCCCATCCTTAAATTCTGACTATATTGTACTTGTAATAAGATAGAGGTTTATTGCATTGGTCAGCTTTTTTACAAGTTCTATCTCAAAATAATGTTGCATTTATACTGTGGTCGAGCAACTTGGTCCAACTTGTTCTCCAAGCCTGTGAGCCGTAATGTGACAAAGGTTAAAATGAGGATGAACAAAGATCTAGTGGTTTGATATTTTCGTTGTAATACCTTCCTCACTTGATAGCTGTTAATTGCCAGACACTCTACTGGTACATGACGCCTCTCTTAGTAACCTACACAGTCAATTCTGTAGAGTCAATTTGACTCCATTTAGATAGAGACCAAATAGACTCAGTTGGAAGAGAGTAAAATAAAGATTTGAAAAAAATAAATAAAAGTGACTAAAGGTAGGAATGAACTCACGACCTTCAGCTTGGGAGCCAATTTACTCCCTGAGATATGCAGCTCCTGCATGTTAGCTGCAGCTGATTCCATGATTGCAAGGAATCTTCCGAACTCCAACAGACCAAAAACGATCTTTGGTCTCTTGGAGAAAAGCAAACAGAAAGAGGGGCCTAGCTCAGGTGGTAGTGTGGCGGTCTCCCAAGCTGAAGGTCGTGAGTTCGAAGTGTTGACCCTTGAGTGAGTTTTATTTATTTTTTTCAATTTTTTTATTTTACTCTCATCCTGGCGTAAATCTTAGTTTACTCTAAAACTGAGTCAATTTGGTCCCTATCTAAATAGAGTCAAAATTTACTCTATTAGAGTCAAATGTACACTACAGAATTTACTGTGTACGACAACATGACAAAGTGAAACCTACCTAAGTTGAACATAATCCATTGCAAGACATTGGTTGACTTTCAAATTGTTCCAATAGAAAATATTGGAAATGATCAGTTCAACGAGATAAGAATGATCAGCAAAAGACTACAGCGATGGGAGATGAGATCTCCAGGGCAGAGCTTTTACTTGTAAGGTTACTTGCTGTTTGGTTGCTTAGCAACCAGCAAAAAATACGGCAAACTTGAGACTTGCCCGCCATCCTCCCTGCGCTCTCCTGTGCACGCCATTCAAAACAAGCATGATGTAGAATTTTCTGAATTCAGCATTTTAGTGATGAAGTGCTGCCTCCACAAGTGAAAACACACTTTTAAGTGTGTCTCTTTTTTTTTTTTTTTTTTTTCCTTTAGACTGCAGGTTGCTTTAGATCATGTAGCTGCTTGACTAGTCACAATGCCATCGCTCACCCCGGTGACCATGGCAACAAAATCTATACTGCAGTAGAGTAGCGGTACGAACAGTGGTTATTTGCATGTGACAGGACTGCCCCCTTTACAGCAGCCTCATAAGAGAGGCAAGAATGGGGCATATGAAATGTGCTTTTTGATTCTTGGGGTAAAGTTCGGAAGAAGAATTTCACAGTAAACTAAAAACAAAAACTTGGGTTTGATTTCTTTGAATGGAGGCTGTTTGTTCATATAGCTTTCATTGTTCAATTCTTGTCATCTCTGAACAGTCTACATTATGGTAAGTCTGCTGCTTCTTTTGAAGTTAGTATTTTAAAAGGCCAGAAAAAGCATGATGAGCTCTCCCGTGATGTTTTTTGGAAGCGCTTCAGTCGTGTTCAACTTTGGAGGTTCTCGCTGTATCACAGTGAGGCAGCTTTAAAGTAGCAAGTTGTAAATGTTCACGTTTAGGGCATTGTGGATCTGCAGAAACTGAGCTCCGAGCGCTCAGGCTTTTCCTTCACTGTCCACATAAACCATGATTTGCTCATTTGTGCATCTTGACCATTGTTGCCTTTTTCAATCAGCAGTCATTCATGGCAATGTGGAAGTGCTGACACATCGTTGAGGAAAATGCCTAATCAGGAAACTTCTTTGAAACATTTTCTCCTGTTTTTTTTTTTCCCCCACCACCACTTCTTTCTCCCAGCCCCCCTTTAATTATTTCCATTTGCTGGGTAATCCTTGCTTCTGTCGAGGCCCACTGGGCAGCCGCAAATGATGTGATGTCAAGAGGTTGTGGCAGTCACCAATCGGGCACGCCAACACACACAGCGGCTGAGGAGATGTGTTGACAACTCCCAAATGCACCATTTTGCAAACAGCAATAACATCAGCAAGGCTGCTGATCCTACACCCCCACCACCCAACACCCCCAGCAGCCCCCCCAACACATTTGTGCGTGCGTGCGTGCGTAAATATATGCATATATTGACTAACGTTTGTAAGATGCAAAATCTGTGTGGATTCAAGGCCACATTATTTCAAATTCAGCAAATCTGCCCGCCATCCTTCCGCCACTTTATAGTATAATGCCAGCATGCCCCCTGCGCTGTACTGCAGTGTTCTTTATACACTGCCATACTGAACTAGCATGATTGAGACTTGGAATTATTAGGTGAATGATGTTTGTCTGATGCACACAGGCACATACACAAACACGCATACATAACAAGCACATATGATGCGTAGATATAAACCCAAACACAAAGCATTACTTAAAGCAATACAAGACTTAGAAATAATTTTCCAGTATTGGATTAGGCATTTTATATAAAGGATAAAAGTGCAAATATCTCTGGCATCTTATTCCCTGAATTTCCTTTTAAATGGATTAAGGATCAAAATAAGAACATTCCCTGGTTAACGCCATTATCCTGGTCACGTGTTTGTGATGATGTATCCCATGCGTAAACGACAGCTGCCGTTCACTTGAATGGGAGTTTGCTGACGCAATGGGCAAGAAAAGGACCGTCTTCTATCCCAAATACTGCGCCAATTCTGATCAGAGTAAAATCCTCTGCATGTCCGGTTTCATGTTATTCCGTGTGGAGGTGGGGCGGTGGGGGTGGCCGTTCCTAATGTGGGCTAAAGCTTGCTTAGCACACAACATTTAGCATGGCCTGGAAGAGTAAAAGTCACCCGGATGTTTACCATCCAGGTTAGGGACCATCCACAACTTACATTTCCAGAGTGAACAATGTCAATGGTGACTTGACTGGTAAATTAAGCCTCTGTAACACGCAACTTGCAGACAATTCCCAGCTTCGACCCGTTATGAGCCAGCCGGCTTAATGTGTCCTCCTTATCGGCCGGTTTCATCTTCACTTTCAGCTGGACACAAATGTTTGGCAAGTCCTCTGTGGCTGTACTGCATTTGAAGAAGTGCTTCTTTGCTATAAGGCGTAATTCCACGTTTGATATCCGCCGTGGGATGCAATAATTCCTCGTGAGTCTCTTTGTTGTCACTGGCAGCCACGTCATTCAATGTGTATTTTTTGACATGATACGTCACAATGATCACGTGACTATCCAAAATGTCCGAGACTGTACTTAATGTAAAAATATTCATAAAAAGTACTATAAAATCATAATCACTCAACATCAATTGACAATTTTTCAGGGAAGAGTTGAAATTAACCATTTCACAGAATTGCTGGTAAGTTTTTCATAAGTCTTGTGTCCCTTTAACGCGGTCATGTTTGGGATTAGTATTTTATTTTTAAATGTGAATCAGACTGATTATTGTGGTTGTAGTTTGCAGTGATGTGGAATAGTGACAATGGAAGCAGGAGCAATGACCCCAAGTACAGCAATTGTGAAAATTGTTATTGATAGTGGAAGAAAACCCCAATTCAGCACTATATCCATGTACAAGTAATTGAAGAAAGGGACCGCGAGACATACACCTTAAGCCAAATTCATAGCTGAATGCAAAACTGCACTCATTAACTTAAAAGACAGTCCAAGGAAAAAATATTAGTTTTTAGAATTAAGGAAAATTATTTTTAAACGTATCAGAAAATTAATATACTTTTAATAATAATTAAAAAGATTAAGAGTACTTTGGCTCCTGAACACATATACCTGAGTCTTGTGTACATATATATTTTAATGATAGAGAGCAACATTAGCACTATTTTTCCGCTAATCACATGATGTTAGCAAAGCATTGCATCAATACTTTTGCACCACATGAAATGACGGTGTGTTTTAGTTCATCCAGACTAAAAGCCTCACAGTACTTGTAACAACAGAAGTTCTGATGCAACTTTTGTATTGGAGTTTTTGTGGCTGGACGCCGCTGTAGTAGTTTGCTCAATATACAGTAGGCAATATAATATAATGATTTGGCCGGTTCTCAACCACTGAGCTATATTGATCAACTCCTGCTGCTGGGAGTTGTGAAGCATTTAATCGGGCCCCACCACCTTGTGTGGATGTACTGTATATCAGCTATGTCAAGCGCTGTACAATTTAGGATATACGAGTCCCTTAAGCTTAGAAGCTAATGTACAGTTCCACATATATACAAATAATGTTTTGTCTGTGTTCCTTTTGGTTGTTCAAAATCATCCATGTATAATTCCTTTATTATAGACTTATAAGCACACTTTAATGTTATTTCTAGAGTTATGCTATGCATGCATGTGTTTTCTCTCTTTCATATCTTGTACTATATGAGCTAAATTGGTCCTCTATAAAATGGTGATTAATTGATAATTGTGTGGTCCATGTATCAATAACTATTATACAAGGGCAAAGTTGTACATGTATACATTACAGGTTGTGTGCACATACAGTACAGTATATAGGTATAGGTAAGAGTCTTCCATGATGATAGGAGAAGTTTTAGGGGTAATTATACTGCAATACAGAATTGCTGTGAATGATAATGACAATTTAGACCAAATGTTAAATTCCCCACCGGACTCTTGG
Source organism: Festucalex cinctus (assembly GCF_051991245.1). NCBI lineage: Eukaryota > Metazoa > Chordata > Actinopteri > Syngnathiformes > Syngnathidae > Festucalex > Festucalex cinctus. The sequence goes on from NC_135411.1 coordinate 48,972,300, forward strand.
TTTAGATTTAGTTTAACCCTCTCTTCCACTGTGCTGTGCTCTTCCCTGCACCTTACAACCTCAACTTAATTCCTCTCATCAATCCTTCCTGCCCTCTTCTTTCGCATTCTCTCCACCTAACGTGAACTCCTGAACTACTGCCAACTTTTCAAAGTCCATGCCTGCCTTGTGCGTTGATTCGGGCAAGTTGCACAAGCCAAGTAATGATAGTGCAAAAAAGAAAGTAGAGGAATGTTTTGTGCCATATGTCACAAATCGGAAAATGTGTTCTGTGATGTTTATGATTGTAGAATAATAAATTATTGTGAAAGGTCACATTTGGCTTTCTTTTTCCTTCTTTGGTGTCGAGAGAGCAATTCAAACACACATTGTAAGAACTTGGACAGTATTTAAGATCAAGAGTGCGCAAACTTTTCATGGAACCTAGCGGACCATCTGTTGATATCACATCGTTAGCTAAGTTTTTATCCAATTTAATTTTAAACTACAATGTATTATTAATGGGATGGAAACTGTGTAATTGTTATGTTACATTGTATTTTTGTATGCTATTGATGGCAATGTAATTGTGGCAGTGTTAAGAGGTGGGTTAAGTCAGGTAGGTCCTCACTGATGGCCCAGTTAACAAATGCATGTCCTGCCACTGAGTAAATCCTTACTTGAGCTGTCCTGTGTAATTAGAGCAAAATTCAAGATGGTGAAGTTTTGTTTTACAGGACATGGTGGGCAGGTGGATGGGCAAATAGATGATGACTTGATGAAGGAATGAATGGACGGTAAGCGAATAATAATAATTTTAAAGAACAAAAGGTTTAATTATCTTTGTTGTTTGAAATTTCCCAGGTCAACTAAAGTAGGAACCACAACAAAAATACAAATCATCTAGTGTGAAGCTCTTCAGCAATTGGAAAAAAACAGTATGAGGTTGATACCTGAAGGTGCAGCAATCTAAAGAGAAGCCCCCTCCACCTGGAAACAAGCTTTGTGCACTACATATTATTGCAGATATTTCTCCAATCTGCAGAGAAGACCGGATGTGATCATTATTGTGTTATTAGGAGGAGGATGTTATATCTTCCAGCATATTGGTGGTAATGAGGCGCACCTGCTTTATGCTACGGATGGCAATAACAGCTCCTCTGCTATGCTGATACTACTATCGAACAGGGCTCATATTCCACAGCGTGGAAACAAATTGAGTTGTTGGGATGTGTCGCAATACATTTCTCCATATGCTGTAGTTCATACATGAGCACAAATTAAGCATTATTTTTTAATCAAAATATGTCAGATATTAAAGCCTAAAAGGTTCAAAATGTTAGCAAGATAACAGTGGTGATAGTGACCTCCGATTGATGTAACGTTACGCAGGTTAAATGGTGAGGGGGTAACAAACGTGGCCAGAGGCTGTAAAAGCAACACTGCAGCGCATTGGGAGGAAGCGGGCGAGAGAAAGATGAGAAAGGCAAAGTGACAAAAGCAAAAGAATCTTATTTATTTCATTCAGCGGATCTCGAAAATGCTCAAGAGCATGACGGAGAAGCTTATTGGATTTATTTCACACTCTCGCTCTCACTCACCCACACACAGCCCAACGCACACTTTCATTAACCACAACATACACTGTTTCACTCGATCATACAGTATGCCTTCACCATTAATTCACTCTGCGCTTCCTCTCTTAATCAATATGTCAGTCAGTCTTTTGTCTAATCACACACTCACTTACACACACGATCATTTCTCGGTTCTCGACTGTATTTCCTCAAACATAAGCCTCATTTAGCCGCTGGGTGAACAATTTGATAAAATAAACGACTCTTGCCAAATAGATTGCTCCTTCAAATAAGCGTGCAGCACCAAATGCAGTTGGGTAAATGAACACCCCTGGCCACTATTATTCACGACCGTGTCTTCCCATTGAGTACATTTGCTGTTTAGGGAATAGAGGAAAACATACAACCATCACACAACCTAGTGAGATCTGAGCAGTAGCAAAAACATAATAATGATTTTTTTCATTGATATTCCTAGAAATGTATTCATTTAACAAAATATTTATTATTGCAGAACTGTCTCATACCGACCAGTTAAGGGTGTACCCCGTCTACTGCCCATAGCCAGCTGAAATAGGCTCCAGCAGGGGGGTCTGCGACCCTTGTGAGGAGTAAGCGGTTCAGAAAATGGGATGGATGGATGTCTCATACCGAGTGCTGTTTTTTTTGTTTTTGTTTTTTTACATTGCTCATTGCGAAATTATGACGCAGTATTAGGGCCATGTATCATTTATTTATTTCTGGGTTTTTTTTCCTTTTTTTTTTTGGTGTGGACAATATTCTGAGAAAAAAAACTTAAAAAGTGGCAAATTTGTGAGAAAAAAAACGTACATTTGCGACTTTATAAAGTGGCAAATTTACGACTTTATAAAGTGGCAGATTTGCAAGAAAAAAAAACTCAGAAATTTATGAGAAGTACGCATAGCGTAGCTATAGTCTTCTGTGAGAATTTATTGGTGGTTAATGGGACACTGTTTATAAAATGAAAAGGCAAGATGGAGACAGATCCATTCTTAATTTAAACTTTACTCGTCATACACAGCAGCTAGAGCAACATTTCCCCTATCATCTGACTAACACTAACCAATCAGAAGCGAGCATACTTTAGATAAATGCAAGTGAATGACGGAGAGCAGCAGATTCGACACATCAGCTTGGCTACTTGTACAAAAAAATATCAAAATGTATGAACGTGTAAATAATAATTCTGGAAACATAAATTTACAAGTAATTGTCAATTTGAATAACTTAAAGACTTGATCCTCAGGGTGTGGACCTTCGTAAAGTGAGGCGTCTTTGTCGCTGGCAGTACCCAACACTTCGAAGAGCGAATGCTTAACATCATCATGTGGTTAATCTCTGCTAAAGCAATTACTCTCTCCTTATTTGAAAACCTGACCGAAAGGTTTTGGCACAAACATCTGAGTAGTACGCTATGTGTATTTCTCGTAAGTTTCTGAGTCTTTCTCTCATTAATCTGCCACTCTCAAATGCAATGTTTGGTTTAAGTCTCGACTGATGAGATGATACCTCCCATCATGCACACATGGCTTCCTCAGGCCGTGTCTCTGGCCATGAACGCCATAAATCACAGCTCTGACATATTAGCATCAAGCCAGAATCATGCCACACATCACCATATGTCCTCTCTTTGCCCGGGAGTTATCCCCATCTGGTATAACACACACAACAACACAGGGCTGAGTGCACACACATTCTTTTTCTGTGCACAAGCAACAGTATGCAAGTACTGCAATTAAGTTATGGATGCACAAAACCACCCAAATTGGAGTATACGATTATCTCCTTGCAGGTGTTTTCAGTTATCTTCGTCCTGCAAGCAGTTTATTGTTCACTGTCTGGTTTCTCTGAGGTTTACTAGAGTGCTTCTTCATCTCATCTTCCTCCTCCTCCTCCCCCTCACAGTCTCAGAGCGCTAGCCTGAGGCGTGAGAAGGTTCCAGCTCACTGAACGCCAAGCCTGCAGTCCTACTCTCTTCAAGAACCAAGCGAGCAAGAAGGACGGGAGACTGTGTCAATGTTGGTTTAGACATGATGCCTCAGTTGCAACTACATTGATGTGATTGTGGACTGAATATTGTCCACATCAAGGTAGTCATTAGTTGTTTTGAAGCACACTGTTTCTGTCACAATTTCCAAACAAATGTTTCACATAGTCAGCAGTGACGTGCGGTGAGCTCTAGGCTTGGGTAGGCAGGCAGTCGTAAATTGAAACATACACACCAATTACAAATGTGTGTGTTGGCAGGCGAGTGTACAACATGTCCTAGGGTGACCCAATTTTAATCGGGGGGGGGGGGCATTAGGTCTAATATACTTAAAAATGATACTGTTTCCTCCAAGATGCTAAACATTCAAACTATTTTAATGTATGCCTCCTCTGTTAGAAACAAAAATGACTTGACAAAAATGATTATGACAGACACAATGTTTTAAGCGCATCTTTTGCTCAGCAAACAAATTGGGATGAGCGAGGTTCGTGCCCTTCGCCTCCCGTGAGGCAGCTCATCACTTCGCCACTCAGCTAAAGCTCTGGGCCACCATTGCAGCTGAGGACAACATTCGAATGCTAGCTGATGTACGCAAATGTGTGTCTGCTCCTCACAATCAACATGGTGCAGTGCACTCCGCCTCCAATTTGCCGCACAACAAAAACCGGTCAATTTCATTCATTAATAAAAACCCATCCGGACGCCCGGAAAGGATGTAATAACGTGGACATCTCCCAGTAAAACCAATTCATTGTAAGTCTAATTCCTTGCAAAATCAAGCTAGCCATAGCAATGTCAAACATCATGTAAAGTAAACCCTCCACAAAGCCAGTATTTCCTTTTGTAACTCCCTCTCGAGGCAAGACAAACTCAAGTAGCTTTCTTTGACTGGTTTAATGAAGCGTCTCTCCATCTGACCGTGAAAACTGTACAGAAATAATAATACAGTACAATGAACAAAACATATGGCTACACAATAGCTAATAAATTCACACAGTGAAGGGAAAACAAAATACCTCGTTGGCTGCTGCCACAAGAGGGAATTAAAGAGTCTTAAAATCTTGAAGTCTGTGTGTCCTTAACAACATAAATTGAACGTACTGCTGCATCATTCCTTTTCCTCTTGAATAAACCGGAAGTACAGCCCCGGAAATGAAAGTGCGCGCTCCAAAATAACGCGAGACCTTGTATGCATCCAAAAATAAAGCAAATTTACATCTTCAATTATTGATGCTCAAAACAAACATACATTTACGTAAATGAACTTAACATTTTAAACACCAGAATGAATAATAATTAAATCAAACACCTTTTGTAGCATTCTTTCTGAAAAGTACGAATAATTCTCTATCCCTTACTTTGCTGAAGATCTGGTAGCTAAGGCGTTGGTCTCCCATCCTTCAAAAGATGCCGTTTTTCCTCAAAAGAAAGTCGTGAAAATAGTTTTATATTTTCCAGAGTGGCGTCATCTTACCGGCGTTCTGTGCACTAAGTGTGTTTTGAATTCACGAATGCACTGTGCGAGCGTATGTTCGCATAGGAATAATGCAGCTACGTAAAAAGGCTGCGTAGCAATCTGCCTATTTGCGTAAAGGACTTTTCTACTGGGAAACTGACTACGTATGCGCGAACACACATCGCTACTCACAAAGGCTGCTGGAGGCATCGGAGGGATGTGCGTTTAGCAGGAGAATTTTGCAGCATTTTTGCCTGCAGGCCAGAAGAAGTCCTTTTTAGCTATGAAAATCGCCAGATGTTGTCACTTTCAAATCTATATAGGTAGTGTAGGCTATGTGAAATGCAAAAATAATTTAAATCAATAGAAGAAGCCAATTCATTTTCGTTTCATTTCAGCCATGGTCAGGCAGTGCCTACCTTGCCTGCCATAACCGCACGGCACTGAGTTATCGTTCAATTTTCCGAAACTGGGTAAATACAATGTATTTATTTTTAATTAGTTTATCTCATTATAAAATTATATTTTTCCACAATTTATACGCATTTAACATTGGGTTACTTTTTCTTCAATAATTGTTCAATAAATTATGATTACATGATTTGAAAAAGAGTGAGAATAATTTAAATATTAAGTTTGCGTCTCATTCAATTAATGAGTCAATTGATTGCTAATTTAACAATTAACAATTATTGATTTAATAATTAATTAAACCAATTTCCCTTACAAGTGTATCCAAACTGTTAGGTATCGACTCTGTCGATAAAACAACGCTTGCTCGCAGGCAAGAATATTTCAGTAACAAAAAACACTTGCAAAAGGCAATGAGTACTAACGTAACGGAAAACACTTGCAAAAGGCAAGGAGCACAAATGTAACGAAAAACACTTGCAAAAGGCAAGGAGCACAAACGTAACGAAAAACACTTGCAAAAGGCAAGGACCCGGATAGAATACACAAAACACTTGCAAAAGGCAAGGACTACACGAACTATAACACGGAATTAATCAGAACAAGGTTAAACAACAAAAAGCGCCGCGGCAACTCACGCGTAAGTGACAGAACCAAAACAAGGACGATAGCAGATCAGAATTTACCAAAAGGAGTACGCAGAGAACACTTGGACACGATGGTGAGCAAGTAATAATCCGACATCTGCATGTTGCTCCTCGGAGTCCTTTTAAAGTCCTGATTACCGATGAGTTGCAGGTGCGGCGCTGGGGAACGCCCCCCTCGTCACTGGCACTGAAATAACAAAACACAACAGGGCTGAGATCCGAACCATGACAGTACCCCCCCCTTAATGGACGCCCCTTGGCGGACCACCTGGTTTAGTCGGATGTGCCGCATGAAAGGTGCGCAACAAGGACGGGTCCAGGATCCAGGAGCGGGGGACCCACTGACGCTCTTCAGGTCCGTAGTCCTCCCAGTCGACCAGATACTGGAAGCCCCGGCCCCTGCGCCTCGAGTCCACAATTTCCTTGACCGTGTAGACAGGCTCCCCATCGACCAAACGGGGAGGAGGCGGAGCTGGTGCAGGAGGATTCAGAGGGCTGGGGGTCTCTGGCTTGAGGAGGGAGACGTGGAACACCGGATGCACCTTGAGCGAGGGCGGAAGTCGGAGCTTCACCGTGACAGGATTGATGATTGATATAATCTCGAAAGGTCCGATATAACGCGGACCCAACTTCTTGGAGCACCCAGCAAGGTGCATGTCCCGGGAAGAGAGCCAGACCTTGTCCCCCGGTCGGTAGGTGGGTTCCGGTCGCCGCCGGCGATCGGCTATTTCCTTGTTGCGGGCCGCCGTGCGGGACAACGCCGCTCTGGTTTCCCGCCATACTTTGTGGGCCCGCCGTAGGTGCTGCTGAATTGTAGGCAGTTCAATGGGGCCCTCCTGTGACGGGAACAGGGGTGGTTGATAACCATATGCCGACATAAAAGGTGAGCGCCCAGTCGCCGATGACGGCAGGGTGTTGGTGGCGTACTCGACCCAAGGCAGGTGCGTAGACCAGGATGTGGGGTTGTGTAGACAAACACATCGAAGGGCTGCTTCAAGGTCCTGGTTGGCCCTCTTAGTCTGGCCGTTAGTCTGTGGGTGATACCCTGACGACAAGCTGGCTGTGGCTCCCAGCAGTTTGCAAAATTTCTTCCAGACCTGGGAGATGAACTGCGGCCCACGGTCTGACACCAAGTCCACCGGTAGTCCGTGAAGCCTGAACACGGTGTCGTGTGAGGAGTTGTGCTGTCTCCCAGGATGACGGCAGTTTGGAGAGAGCTACAAAGTGTGTCAGTTTGGAGAAACGGTCTACCACGGTCATAATCACTGTGTTACCTCTCGACCTGGGGAGGCCGGTGATGAAGTCCAGGGAAATATGTGACCAAGGCCGCGATGGGATGGGTAGTGGCCGAAGCAGGCCCACAGGAGGCTGGTGGGAGGATTTTCCGCACGCACAAGCGGTGCAGGCCTTGACGAAATCCGCAATGTCTTTCCTCATGTCTGGCCACCAGAATCGTTGGCTGATGAGGGCAAGGGTTCTGTTGATTCCCGGATGGCATGCGACTCTTGAGTCATGACCCCACTGTAGGACCTCTGCCCGCAACGGATCAGGGACGAACAATCTTTCGGCTGGGCATTCACTAGGAATTGTGATGCCCTCCAGAGCCTCCGTGACCCTCCTTTCCACCTCCCATCGCAATGCGCCCACAAAACAACGTTCAGGCAGGACTGGTTCCGTCCCTGCCTCGGTTGTAGCCGCATCATGAATTCGGGACAACGCATCCGACTTCTGGTTCCGGGACCCCTGGCGGTAGGCCACGACGAAGTTGAACCGGGTGAAGAGCAAGGCCCAACGTGCCTGTCGTGAGTTCAGTCTCTTGGCTGCACGGAGATATGCCAGGTTCTTGTGATCGGTAAACACTTCGAATGGCTCCTTGGCGCCCTCCAGCCAATGTCTCCATTCTTGCAGTGCCAGGACGATCGCCAACAGCTCCCGATTCCCGACGTCATAGTTGGCCTCCGCGGGGCTCAGTCGCCTGGAGAAGAAGGCGCAGGGGTGGAGCTTCCCGTCTTCTGGTGACCGCTGGGACAGGACCGCCCCCACTCCTGAATCCGACGCGTCAACCTCGACCACAAAAGGAAACTCTGTATTAGGGTGGGTCAACACTGGCGGGCTAATAAACAACTGTTTTAGTTCAGTAAATGCACCTTCTGCGCCAGGTGTCCACCTAAATGGAATTTTACTAGATGTCAATTTAGTAAGTGGTGCTGCACGTAAACTATAGGTCGCTTGCACATGTCGTCACTTCCGCCTCGGATTTCTCGTAGTCGCCATGCTGGGTGGCCTCCATTTACGTAGCGATTCGGTCTAACACGTATCTATCACGTTTGTTTTCTGCGTTTAAAATGGTACATTGTTGCTGTATCGTTGGCTGTTCGAACAAAGCCAAGGGGGAAAATGGTCGGTCTTTTTTCCGAATTCCGAAAATAATTAGGAACCAGGGCCTGGAGACAGAGGAGTGCGGACTCCGGAGGGAAGTCGTTACTTTGGGCTCGTGTGTGCAGCGATCACTTTGTGAGCGGTAAGCTTGTTTACCTTTATTTAATGCATGAGGATTAATAACGTTTCGACCGCCCATATATGGGCAAGTTGCTTATGTTTTGGATTCATGAGCAAGCAAGTTCGGTAGTACAAGTTGGCTAGCGGACGTTAGCCGAAAGCTAACATCGAACATTTTCACCCAAGTAGTGCTAGTGCAAAGTGTTTACTGCTGAAATTGGATTGATTAGTCTTGGGCTTTTAATGCCGATAACATGTTTTTTGGTGGCAAAATGTAAACTTGGAAAAAAAAAGAGACAGAAGGGGCTGATGCAAGAAAACAGACCCCCGGGGGTGATGCAAGAAAACAGACCCCCCGTAGCCTACACATCATGCTAAAGAACTTATTCACGGCCACCCTACTGCGGTAAAATAACCAGTCTTTCCATATGTTATTTGTTTATATATTTGTTTATTTTAACAGGTCGCCCTGCGCCCGTTTTTCTGTCCAATCATCCCGACTGGGCTCCAACATTAAAGTTGGGTCCCAAGTTACAACATCTATGTCTCAGCCCAGTCGGTGCCAAGATATGAACGTGCACAGGAGAGACAAGCAAAGAAAAGACGACTCGAAGTGGCAGAGATTGTTGCAGTTATGCAGCCAGATGGCTCCAGTAACCTGTACCCTCAAGTACTGCTGACATCATTGACTCTGGTATGCCACTCAGAATTCATTACATGATATATTGTATGCATGAGTGAATGTATGTGTTTTTGTTTGTGTGTGTACACGCACCTTATATTTTAGAGACATTTGGAAGTGTTTATAGAAATAAGTATTTGCCTGTAGCAATGTTCATACATTAAAAAATGCAACAAAATGTGTACATTTCTTTTACACTGACAAAAAAACTATACTACTTTACTATATTAAACCTATTACTGGTACCGTATTTTTTTGTGATTTTTTTTTTTTCTTAATTTTTTTCTTTAGGGATCTCATGCCACACCGACTTGATTGCCAATGACATGATGGTAACGAAGGCGAGCATCAAAGCATTGGAGGAGGACAACATGCGACTGCTTGTTTGGCGCTAATAAAGGCAGCGTTTATACAAATTCTATTGTTGGGTTTGTTTACAAAGCTATACATAATACAAATGACAGGATTTGACTCAATGTGCAATATGGTCCCTCTTAAAGTAATGGCATAAATCTCTATTATTTCTAAAAGCACAAAAAATGAAGTGAATAATGATTAGATGTAGTAATTTCAGGGTTAAAAATTGAACTGTTAATTAATGTAGTTTATTTTAGCACAGGTGCCTACCATCCTGAGATGACGGTATGATGTAATGTTGATGGGGTACGCAATGACTTTCATTATGCTATGTACAGAGGAAAAAGTTGCTCTCTTTTAAATTTGTTTAATGTAAGACAAGTACCAGTACTGTGTTACAGTTTTCCCAATAATCCTTGTTTCACACTTGTCACAAAACCACTGTCCTTTTGGCAGTCTAGATTGGCACACTTCAAGTGATATCATTTGATTTTACAATCTGCTGCAGCACAAAAAACTACTTTATTCCGCATCTTTGAAGTACATGAGCAAGTGGTATGTGACAGCGGCTGAGCAGGAACACTGGAAGTCCACTGCTGATCTAGTAAATGCTCTCCCGAGCAGTTCAGGTAAGGAGGGGATTTTGGGAAAAAAAAACTCTGGCTTTTCCAACTGGCCAAAACGAGCCATCTGGGTGGACTCGCTCAATCACACTTTGTCCACACCACAAAGTCGCAGAAGTCCCGTCCAGTTAAACTCATCTGTGCCTGAATCTGAAAATATTACAAACATTGTAATGAAAATATGAAACATAGAATTAAATAAGAAACTACAAAAAGTAAAGCCATACATACCTGGTAATAATATTGGTGTTGTCGTGACAAGTGATGGGAATTATTGCCATCTGGCACCAGACAGAAATTGGGTGTTGTGACAGCCTCCTTAACCGTGAGATCATAAGAAAAGCTGTCAGTATGCTCAGTAGTTACCATGAACACGTTTTATTGTACTGGAAACTGAAACTAAAAATACGTCCTCTGAGAGTGGTTAACCTTAACCATTTAGAATAAGTTGATTAAGTAACATGTAACTAGTGAAAGGGTAGCATTAAATTTAATTAAGCCACGGGGAGGCTGTGCATAGTTACTTTTTATTCTTATACGCTCTGCCATATTTGCCTGTTATAAAATTGTTAGAAAAACCACATCAGGTAAACCTAGCTGTGCATGTAAACACAATAACAGGAAGCCTGAGAACAAATCAACATTTTTGTGTGCAGAATTACCAACACCATGTGGTTTACTTACGTGCAACAGCAACCGTTTCTTCTGATGCGATGTTAAAGTTTACACTCTGTATCCACCCGCTTACAAAATAATTGTAAGCCTCCAGGGATTTGTTGGCGTGTTATGGAGCATGTTGTCAACACGAGGTAGTGAAAAATGTCCAGAGAAGTCACATTTGGCCAGCAAGCTTTCTCCGTCAAAAAAAAAAATCACCCTTGGTCAGGACGTAATTAGGATCAATCCCGCCACACAGAGACACCTTCTGCCTGTATCGTTGTTTTTGATCTTCCGGTAAATCGTGAAAATACTGCGAAAATTACATCAGGTTGATAAGCTCTACCGTGTAACTCGCGAGTGTACCTTGTGAACCGGTGGACACCCAATATGGCGCCCGAAGGAAAAACTCCCATGATGCATTACGATGTGCAAGCGACCTATAGTTCCTAATGAAACGGCGATAAAAATTGGCGAAGCCCAAAAACCGTTGCAGCTGTTTCCGAGTCTTGGGGCTCGGCCAATCGACCACGGCCTGGGTTTTAACCGGATCAGCTCGCAGTTGCCCCCCCTCGATTATAAAGCCAAGGAACTGAACAGACTTGGAATGGAATTCACACTTTTCTGCCTTAACGTAGAGTCGGTTCTCTAAGAGGCGCTGGAGAACCAAACGGACATGTTGCCGGTGCTCATGCAGATCACGCGAAAATATTAAAATATCGTCCAAATAGACAAAACAAAAGACGTTCAGCATGTCCCTGAGGACATCATTAATCAAACACTGAAATACCGCAGGGGCATTAGTCAGGCCGAAAGGCATCACACAGTATTCAAAGTGCCCGAGGGGAGTCTTGAAGGCGGTCTTCCATTCATCACCTTCCCGTATCCGAACCAGGTGGTAGGCACTTCGCAGGTCAAGCTTAGTAAAAATTCTGGCGGACTGCAACGGAGCGAATGCCGAATCCAACAAGGGGAGCGGGTATTTATTTTTCACCGTGATATCGTTTAGACCTCGATAATCTACACAAGGACGGAGGGTCTTATCCTTCTTATCAATAAAAAAAACCCTGCCCCCACTGGTGACTTTGAAGGACGGATTTGACCGGGTGCTAGCGAATTAGAGATGTACTCGCGAAGGGCTTCCTGTTCAGGTTGGGACACCTGATAAAGGCGTGAATTCGGCAACGGTGCATTTGGGATCAGCTCAATAGCACAATCATATGGCCTATGGGGCGGCAACGCCTGTGCGCGATCTTTACTAAAAACTTTACTTAAATCATGGTATTCTTCTGGGACATGATCAAGACAAATAGACTCTGGAGTTGGGCTAACTAGTAAGGTGGTTGCCCCCTCTGCCGATTTCAAACAGTGAGCATGACAGAAGGGACTCCAGTTCTCTAGGGCAGGCTTATCCCAATCAATGTCGGGATTGTGAGTCTTTAACCAAGGGAGCCCCAACACTAGGGGAGCAGCACGGGAAGGCATAATGAAAAAACTCCTTCTCTCCACATGATTCCCCGAAAGCCTCAAGACGAGTGGACCGGTAGTATGTCGTACCTCCGCCAGAAGGCGCCCATTGAGGTCGAAAACCTCCTTAGTTTTTTCTAAGGGTTCCACCGGGCTTCCTAATGCCTCTAATACACAAGGATCAACAAAGCAATCGTCAGCACCCGAATCAATAAGAGCTGTAATCTTAAGGTTCTTTCCGAAACCTGACAACTCCCCCGACAATTCTAGCCGTTTATTTTTACGGTTAGACCTTATCGATGTGCATGGTTTGGGTCCCCCCGGTTTGTGCTCACCCTGATTTGCGTCCGTTCCGGCCCCCTCGGTCTTGGTCGCTCGGCCTCCCAGTCGGGTTGTCGATCGCGTCCGGCGTGGAGGTCTCGCTGGGCATGAAGCCACCCGATGCCCTGGTTGACCGCAGTAGAGGCAGGCTCCAACGAGCCACCGACGACAGCGCTCCTCGGGGTGCAGGCGTCCACCTCCGATCTGCATGGGCTCCCCCATGTCGGCTGGGGAGCCCGGAAAGGAGCGCGCTTCCGCATCTTCGTGGAGAGAGAGTCCGTACGTGCGGTTGTTGGCGGCCGACACATGCCGCTCACAAGCACGCTCTCGGTGCCGTTCCCGTAAACGATTGTCCAAACGGATGGTGAGCGCAATAAGTTCCTCGAGAGTGTTCGTGTCGTCACGGACCGCCAGTTCATCCTTGAGTGAGGTATTCAGTCCTCGACGAAATATACTACGCAACGCACAGTCATCAAATCCGCTCTCCGCGGCCAAAATACGGAACATAATCGAGTAATCTGCGACAGATTTTCCCCTTGAACAAAGTCTAATAACCGACCTCCGGCCTCTCTCCCTTTAACTGGATGATCAAACACCCATTTAAATTCTAAAACAAAATTCGGGAAAGAGGACCGAAGGTCCGGTCGCGAGTTGCTCACCACCATCGCCCACGTAGCGGCTTGGCCAGACAGTAGACTCATAATAAAAGCTACTTATGACTGATCAAGAGCATATGTATAAGGTTCAAAAATAAGGGAACATTGGTGCAAAAACTGACCGCAACCTCCCGGCTGTCCATCGTAACGCGACGGGTGGGGCAAAACAGGTTCCCTCGGTGTAACCGGGAATGCGGACGCGGCTGTGTCCGTTCGCGGGAGTTCCGGGTTTGGCACCCCGCGGGAACCGAGCTGCTCGATCCTCGCAAACATCTCCTCACACCGGTGAGCAAGCCTGCCCACCACCTCTTGGAGTCCGGCCAATGTGCTTTCGGTTTGCCCGACCCGTTGCCCCTGGCTGGCCAATGCCCTTCTCACCTTCTCTGAGTCCGCAGGATCCATGGTCGGATTATTCTGTTAGGTATCGACTCTGTCGATAAAAAAAGTGGATCCCAGAAGCGCAGACTCAGAGGAGGAAAATACAATTTCGATTTATTTACAATCCGAACCAACAACGCTTGCTCGCAGGCAAGAATATTTCAGTAACAAAAAACACTTGCAAAAGGCAAGGAGTACTAACGTAACGGAAAACACTTGCAAAAGGCAAGGAGCACAAATGTAACGAAAAACACTTGCAAAAGGCAAGGAGCACAAACGTAACGAAAAACACCTGCAAAAGGCAAGGACCCGGATAGAATACACAAAACGCTTGCAAAAGGCAAGGACTACACGAACTATAACACGGAATTAATCAGGACAAGGTTAAACAACAAAAAGCGCCGCGGCAACTCACGCGTAAGTGACAGAACCAAAACAAGGACGATAGCAGATCAGAATTTACCAAAAGGAGTACGCAGAGAACACTTGGACACGATGGTGAGCAAGTAATAATCCGACATCTGCATGTTGCTCCTCGGAGTCCTTTTAAAGTCCTGATTACCGATGAGTTGCAGGTGCGGCGCTGGGGAACGCCCCCCTCGTCACTGGCACTGAAATAACAAAACACAACAGGGCTGAGATCCGAACCATGACACAAACAATCCAATGGAAAATGTAGTCTTTCATGAATGCATGATTTTGGAATATGGGAGGAAACTGGAGTACACAAAGCTAAATCCATTTTTATAAATAATGGGACTTTTATATAAGGTTTGTCACCATACATGAAACATTTCTATTTTAACCCCTTCAGACCCATGGATGATTGCAGTGGACATGACATATGTGCGTGTCCAAACCAATAAAAATGCATAATTCGGATGATGTCAACACTTCTGGTTCATGATTGGATTCTAGCTAACCAACCCCAACCGCAAGTTGATTTGCATGATGTTCATGTTAAAAATGTTACATATAAGCTTGATAAGTTTACAACATGTTACAGCCATACTATCCTGGCGTCCACTATAACAAATAAAAACATGAGATAACCCCCTAAAAAATGTTTCCATGTTGTTCTTATGTGGGGAAAATAGTCAACATCAGTAAAGTAAAAATAAATAAATAAAATTGTCCAGCATAAAAAATGTGGGTTCGAAGGGGGTTATCAAATGTTATCCTTCCTCCAGGTCCTCCTCTACTCCAGCCCTCCATCATTCCTTGTGCCAATTTCCTCCCTTATACTTTCCTTCCTTCAGTCCACCTCTTATCTGCCCCGTCCCTCTCTCTTTTCTTCCTTATGCACTCCTATTTCCTCCTTCCTTCCTGAATCACTCTCACATCTTCCTCCCTCACCTTTTGCCTGCCTTTGCCCTGTCACTGTCACTCCTTCAACATCCCACCCGCCTGTCTCTCATTAGAGGTGGGACGCCATGCTTCTCTTCCTGAAGTCATTTCTATGTTAATGAGTTTCCTTGTGAGATAACGTGGGCAGCGAGGGCCTCGTGCGTGCATGCACGTACACACCCATACACGCTAGGTGATAGGACCTGTCACTGCTCTCTCTCTTGTTGATCTGCTCCTGCATTTATGTATCTGTAATCCTTTTCTTTTCACTTTCCCTGCCTCCTCTGTGTTTTTGATCCTTTAAATTCCCTGCTTTCCTCCTCACTTTGACAGCTGCTGTCAGTCAGAGCATCATCTGGAAGTTAGTGCACCAGACAGTCCACCAGCTACAACCAGATATAAGTTGTGGTGCAGGTGGTGTAATGCAATTTTTGCTGTATTTGATTGAGGCACAGTCAGACAGATTACGAGCTCTGCACTGTAAATCCGGAGTTTGTTTGTAATTTAACACGTAAGTTATTCGTTTTTTACGATTGCTTAAGCACGAAATACAAAACTGGGCCCTGATTTTCAAAACCTTACATGCAATTAGCACAACAATGCACACGAGATGCAGAACATCTCAGATCCCGTGCAAAAGAAGCACTCTTGTCAAAACTCTAAACACATGTATATAAACCATCTTATGTTACCATACAACATACACACGTGTCATAAGGTTTGCATCTGTTTGAACCAGTTACATACTGAAATGTTTTAATTAATCAACTTTTAGCAGTCACAGTAAGTGAAGTACACAAGGAAAGAACAAATACACAATATGGTAATTTAGTCAAACACAAGATCCGTGCTACACACTATTGAAAATAGGATTCATTTGTCTTCATATTACTTGTATCCTCACTTAAAACAGTTTTGTTCTGGTTTTACTTATATTATTCATTACTGCATGACCGATTTCTGTTCCATTGTATACAGCAATGCTTGTTTTAAAGTGCTTTATACATAAAGTTGAGTTGAGAGTTGTGTTCATATAACCAAAATCAGTCAAGATAGATAATCACAACCCCAGAACATGGACATATAAAACTACTGTACTCTCACTACAGGTTAAAGTTACTGTAGAGTTCAGGGGTAGGCAACGCTGGTCCCAGAGAGCTGCAGTCCTGTGTTTTAGATGTCTCCTTTCTCCAACATAGGTGACGATTGATATCAGGCTTCTCCAAAGCTTGCTGAGGAGTTGATCATTTGAGTCGAATAGAATTCTAATCGAATTTGAATAGGCCCAGGGTTGCCTATCCCTTGTCTAGTTGGATCTGATCAGCAAATTTCATCAACATCGTAGGCAATGTTGAATTGTCTTCTGGGTGAGGACAAAAGAACACACACACATGGACTTTAAACTAGGGATGGGTATTGCCAACAACCTTATGATAAGATACATATCACGATATGATGCTATCAAGATACGATACGTATCATGATACATATGTATCCCAATACATGATGCATGTCTTTGGAATGCGGGAGGAGACCGCTGTACCCGGAGAAGACCCACGCAGGCACGGGGAGAACATTCAAACTTCACCCAGGAAGGCCAAAGCCTGGACTCGATATTGTGTCCTCAGCACTGGGAGACAAACGTGCTAACCAGTCATTCACCGTGCCGCTCATCAATAAACATGTGCCACGTTAAGTTTATAAATAAATGTTGATATTCTTCCTCTGTCTTAATTTTATTTAGCAAGACACAGTGTTCAATCACTGGAAAGCTATTTTTAGAACAGAATTGAGTTGGTCACAGTACACTGTCTGCAGGCACCCACATGTACACTTTTTTTTTTTTTTTTTTTTAATAAGAACAATGAAAATGAAGGCACTCATGTATTTTTCCTCTGCCCCCACTCCCTCCCCCTCCTGTCACATGCACTAATTGAAGGCAATTAACTTCAAAGATGCTAATTGTTTTTCTTTTTTAAGTACAATGCAAGCTGCAAAGGCACCCATGTCTCCTCTGCTCCTGTTCCTCCTCCTGCCTACACGTGCATGAGCGCAACTTCAAAGAGGCTGTACAGCCCTGCGCAAGCAATGCATCGTTAGCTGCCTATTTAAAAATAACGAGCAATATCGATTCTGACGCCTGCGTATCGATACGTGTATTGTAATGACGCCTGCAACAATATACAGGTATTGCCGTATCAATTTTTTGAGCACACCCCTACTTTAAACTGATATTTATTAAATGCTCAAATGGCTTTCCATGGTAATATCCCTGCTACGTCTTCTGGAATGCATTTTCATCCCATTCCATTTTTAAAAAGCCACATTAGATGCGTGATGAACTGAGCTCTAATGCAATAAGCTCATTGCTTTTGTTGATGTAAAATGGCAAAGAAAAAGCAAAACACACCGCGGGAGCAAGGAACTCAAAAGTTAATCATTTGATGGTTTGATTAACTGAGTTCTTGTTCATGATGATGCCTTGCGTGTTGGTCCTAACGAAGGTTGCAAATGTTTTGTTGAATTCTGAGATGGGTCACTGAAGATACACTCGCTTGACTTCCATACAGGCATCGTGAGCTCAAGTCCGACTCAGTGCATCAGTGACTGTGTGAATGGTTCATGGTGTAGTCTAAGTCATCTGGAATGAGACTGGGATCATCAGTCACTCTGAACAGCATGGTACAAATGAAAAACAAGTGGATAGATGGAGTTATGAATTGTATGATTTCAGGACACGCCGACCTCTGAGTTCCCACTCACTATAGACTGTTTTTCTTAGTTTTCAATTTATTTTATTATGCTGTGTATGTGTGTGTTTATGAATTGGAGGTTGAGATAGTCATATCTGTTTGACTGCTTGTGGCATACACACAAAATAACACTGACTATGTTAACTGAACTGTGAAGCTCACACCGCCTTGTGTAGAGGCCGTGCAGGAGTGGAATCATTAAAAACGGTCCGTGGCTCTTTAAGTGGCGTTTCTGCTTCTCTCCCGGGTGCTATTCTTCATGCATCACTTGCTTCTCGCTCTCCCTCTCTCTCTGTTCCTCATTCGTTCTCTTCCTCCAAGTACTGGGAAGAACAGAGGCGCGAGCTCCCACATTCAGAACCACGGACAGCTCTCCAGACGCATCCATCCATCCATCCATTTTCTTGACCGCTTATTCCTCACAAGGGTCGCGGGGGCTGCTGGCGCCTATCTCAGCTGGCTCTGGGCAGTAGGCGGGGGACACCCTGGACTGGTTGCCAGCCAATCGCAGCTCTCCAGACGCATGCGGCAGAATCTGTCGCCGCCGGCTTGGGGCGCGGCAGGAGCAAATTTACACTTTGCTGCTTTCTGAGGAAAACATTCTAAAGATCTTTTGTCCTAAAACGTTCTAGTTGGAGATGGTGGCTACAAAAAAAAAAACAACAAAACAAAAAAACAAAAAAAACGCACACAAGCGCACACTCCATCATACAAGTGGCCTGTTTTCAGTCGAACTGAGTGTTTCGTCTCCTCATTGACACAAGCTCCCCACTCGTGGGTTTTATAGTCTTGCAATGGTGGGCGGGATGATGAGCATAACTCTCACATGATTGGCTACTAAACGACACTTTCCCCCACTTGACCAATCAAGACCGATTGGCGTGGCCCCAGGCGGACTTTGAGGAGACGCGCGGTTAGTTTTAGTTTGTGTTGGTTGGACCAAGGGGAGGAGGAGCAGGAGGAGGAGGAGGAAGAGGAGGAGGACGAGTACAAGGAGGAGGACGAGTAGACTACAAGGAGGAGGCGAAGGCTGTCACTGTTATTTTTCGCCCCTCCTTTTCTACCAACAGGCACGTTTGTTGACGGGAGCAAGGATCTGCTCTCCGACGGGAATACTGCACCGGTGTTCCCACCGTGAAGACGTCTCCATTTTGGTGCCTCTTTATTGAGAAAAAAAGAAGCCGCTGTGTGTCAAGCTCAAGAGTGGACGAACCTCTAACGTGGATTTCGAGGGAGAACATGTCAGCGTGTCAACAACAGGAGAGGAAAATACGACAGAACTCGGTGCACTCTCACAGAAGCTGACGTGTGGGCTTCGTGTGTTGGAAAAAGGGAAAGCCTCGAATTTGGTTCTACATTATACAGCGGTGAGTTGTCGTTTAGAAAAAAATAAAAGGTGAAGATGCTCGCTGTGCCGGCTGCTAGCTGAGTTGCTAACTGTAGGCGAAAGGAAATACATGACCGAAGAAGGCGGACAATGTGGCGTCTTTTGGGCTGAGTGAGGACAGTGTGGGCTAGTCGAGGACAACCGGTGGTCGTTAAAGCTCTGGTGTGTGTGTGGTGTTTTGATGCGCCACCTTCCCGCCCTTTGCCACCAGACTCACGGGATCGTAAACCTCGTCGACATGTCATCCCAGGAGCCTGTTTGTTAAATTTACCCCCTCCCCAAATCTCGCGTGGAAATAGCGGAGGGGGAGTCCATAAGAGAGGAGGTGAACAAACATTAAGCCCAAACAGCAGTCGCCTATATGAAGATGCTGATGTGTGACCGCGGCGTCCAGATGCTCGTGACGACGGTGGGCGCGTTCGCCGCCTTCAGCCTCATGACCATCGCAGTGGGGACAGACTACTGGTTGTACTCGCGTGGGGTCTGCCGCGTGAAAAGCAGCGGCGACAACGACACGAGCCGCAAGAACGAGGAGGTGATGACGCACTCCGGCCTCTGGCGGACCTGCTGTCTGGAAGGTACGTGACCAGTCTGGATGACCTGTATGCGTGCGCGCGCGTTCGTCGTTTGTCTTCCACTCGCAAACATTGCTGTCGTACAGCAATACATTCTGTGATTGCCCGTAGTTTACTCATATAACAACTAATTACCCCACTTTGAAGTACCGCTAAATTGAAATGCCATTAATCCGTTCCAGACTCCCCAAAACGACATTATTATTATTATTATTATTATTATTATTATTATTATTATTATTATCATTATTATTACTTTTTTGGAGGACTGAACAGTTAATTTAATTCAAATCAATATCTTATTGGAGTAGAATTTAATTTTCAAAACGTAAAGGCTGCAATTTTGAAAAAAAAAAAAAAAAAAACACACCAGTTGGTATGCTTTTTTTCACAATAATATAGTGCCTATAAGTTCAGCGCTTAACTCATTCAATGCCTTTGACAAGTATACTTGTCAATTGTATTTTTTAGAGCGGTGCTAAATGGGGGCGAATCTGAGCATGCTCCACTGTAAATATCAAACTTGGAAACAACTTTACTGATGCCCAACCACCGGTAGATGACATCATTGCCCCATTTTATAGGAAATAAACACAGTTTCAGAGTCCATGGGAGAAATGGCTGTATTTTGGCAAACCTACATTTTTCTGCTGTCAATTATAAAAGAACGGGACGGGACAAAAAGTAGGGAGTCTATTCTGTTATTTGGTAGATTCGGTTTATATATAATTATTGAATGTAATATCACGTGAGTACTGGAAATGTAAAAATTTTCTATAATGACTGGCAGTGAATGAGTTAAGAGGTGCAGTCCAGTTGCATACTGTCTCATGAAAAATGGTGGAAGTAACAAAGCCACATATTTGTTTGCAATTATTGTTGTAATCTGACTCATGATTTACTTTATTGTTTATGCCACACTTGTTTATCTGAAGTTGTCATAGGGTAGGGTAGGACTGTGTTTGGGGGTGAGGATACAAATGCAGGGAAGCAGGAGGAGCAAGGCAGGTGTGCTCACAAAAATATATTTAATTACAAAAACATACAAGAAAAACAAGGCACTTTGGAATCACCAAGAAACTAAATTAATTAAAGTCCAAAACAGAGATTCAAAGAAACACAGTAAGACTACTTGATGGAAATGTGACAACCGACGGAATACTAACAGATTCAAATGATCCAACAAACACTGAACAGGAGGGAGCCAAATACAAGCAAATTAATGAGACAATGACAAACACCTGAACACAACACAAGTGGCTGAGGGAGCTGATTGGTAGAGACCAGGGACGGGGCAGACGAGAACTGGTGGATACCAAACCAGTGTGGTCGCTTCCATATCTCCGTTGTCCGTCATTGACGGCTGCCCACCTTTCAGTGAGTGCTTTATGACGTGAAGCCTTGGAAAAAATACACGGACTGAGTAGGACCGATGGATGAAAACCTGCTTCAGTCGATGCTCAGTCCGTGTAAAGACATGAACCACAAGAACATGAGACAACATGAAATACAACCAAATATAAATCTAAACAAAAGACATAAATCATAGATTTACTAACAACTGTAATTGAAGTACATAAAGAAAATGCCTATTAATTCATTGTTCATTTTCTTTTTCTTTTTCTTTCTTTTTTTTTTCTTTCTTTTTTTTAGCATAAATAAGACCAAAACGTTACTGTAATACAAATTACCTTGAAAAGAATAATCGCTTAGTAAATCGCAATATTTAGTGGAAAAAAAGTTGCCATTAGATTATTTTTCAAAATCATTCTGCCCTAATTTTTTGTTACATATAACAATAGAGTAAAACAAATAAAAAAAAAAACAAAAAAAACATAGCCCTGTTATTAAAAAAATACAATAAAATACACTGGTACCTTGACTTACTAGTGATCAGAATTATAACTTTTTTTTAGTTATGTGCATGCGTGTGCAGGTGTATTAGTGGACAAACTGGCTGATATTGCCACTGTGCAATGATGATTATAACTTGAAGTTGATTAATCACGAGTCATTTGTTTTGGCATGAACAACCTGTGCAAGTTCAAGCTGTTGGCGAGGCAATGAAGGTATCTGAATGTGTTTGTATGAGTGAGTAACTGAATGTGATTGGATGAAGGACTCGAGGGGCGAAGCCAATGGAACCAAGGACAGTGGGGAGCGTGACTGAATTTGACTGATCAATGATGTGATCGATTAATCAAGGTCAACTCCATTATGATTACTTTAGCATTGACTACAAAAAAAAAGTGAAGTTGTTGCTCCCTTGCTTCGGAAATCAAGTCAGCAGTGTTCACTCCCACAATGGTGCAAATAACACTTTCTGCAGGTATGCGTATACGAAAATACCAAAAGAAAGAAAACTCCACCCATGCACACATTTAGACCTCGCTTTGCACTAGATTTGCACTGGGAATGAAAATAGGGCCACTAATGTGTATGTGCGTGTTTTGGTTCTCCACAGTGTCCATAATTTGTGTGATCATCTTTTCTCTTCCACTTTCACACACATCAGCAGCCCCATTACATCAAGTGGTGTGCGTGCATGTGTTTTTGACTATCCAATAATCCTATAAATCAGCCCGTTTCCGCTATCACAGAACAGACTACTTTTCAGCCTTGTTTAGTTGGAGCTGCAGGTACAAAACGTGCAACTGACTTATATATTTAGGCAAAGTCATGATGTGTACTTGACCAAGTACATACACGTAGAGTTTGACAAGCACAGTCACACATGGAATATTAAATTCCAGCTAAGGCTGCTCAATTATGAAGAAAATATTAATCATGATTAATTTGGAAATAATTTAAATCGTGATTAAGACAATCATTTGTTTTTTTGGTACAAAACAAGAAAATGTTTAAACATGTACAAATTATTGAGACATAATAAATTTCTTTGAAACACAATAATTATGCAAGTTCCTTTTGGCCCAAACAAGATGTATTAAATTAGTCATTTTAAAATAAAAGGGCGCAAATCTAACAACTCAAAATTAGTATTAATAATCTTTTATTTTTGTTTACATTTCTGCCGATTTTGTAATTGTGGAGTGTAATGATTGAAATTGTAAAAGAATTTCGATTAATTGCACAGCCCTAATTCTAGCTATTTTAGACTATACAATCTGCTGTTTTTTTAAGTCTGTTTTATTGATGTTCTACAGGTAAAAACACTAACAGTAAAAAACACAAAAATGGTGTCCTCATCAAAACGATTTTACAGGCTGTCAAGTGCATGCCAAAACCACAGGTGGCACTATAACCACTATATGGCACTATATGGTTATTTTAGCCAATCAGAAGCCTAAACAGAACACAGTCATTTCTGATTTACAATAATAAATGTGGCAATTTGAGGGTAAAGGGAATATTGAAGAAGATTTAATACTAAATGTCGGACTAGACTTTCAAATCTTAAAAAAATGTGACCTCAAATTTAGTTGAATATGAGCAAAATGTCTTTTAAATTAAAATGTTCATGCGGACATGGTCATGATTTTTATGAGCCAATGTACACACAGCCAACAGGCATGGTGAATAAAAAAAAAAAAAAAAAAGAGATGTGAGGTCAAGTCCATCGATGACAACAGGTAGAAATACTAAAACCCGTCAGCACCGGCTCTCTGGTGAAACCTGCTCAGTCAGTTCTATGGCTGACATATTCATGACCCAGAGTGTCATTTTATAGCAGTGTATGAGGAGTGGTAAGCACTGTTGTCTGACAGCAAGGAGGTCCTCATTGGTTTGTTCTTTCTTGTGAATGATTTTTGCATGTTCACTCCATTTTTTTTCTGTGGGTTATCTCTGGATTCAAAAACATGCATGCTCAGTTCTTGAAGACTGACCTGTGTAAATGGTTCTCTATTGCAATGTGTCAGCCCAGTGATTGACAGGTGATGGAGGGTGGGAGGCAGGAGACACCCGGGGCGTCCTGTCCTTGTGCCTCATAAATCAGTGAGGATCGGCTCCAGCTTCCCTGTGTCTCTGAACAGGACAAGTGCAATTGAAAATAAATGACCTTGTCGTATGTACGGCATGTCAAATGCTGTGCTAAATCCTGTGTTTGAGTGCTGTGATATCTCTGTTTTAATATGGCTTTTACGAGCAATCTTTGAGGGCCGGCTACAAACCTCAGCTCACCTCAGTCTCACATGAGAAGCTGTTTGTCACCAAGGCAATGTAAGAAGAAAAACAGCTAAACTCAATAAGTTAGCAGCATTTAAGCGACAGTAGATGCCCTTCAGAAATCAAAGCAGAAACAAACAGGAGGCCTTTTGTATACGGTTATTGGAGGAGTTATAGTAGGTTCATGTAACATCCATGGAAAATGATACCTGAATGATAAATGAAATGTTTATTTTCAAAGCTACTTTCTCAAATCGACATAAAAAAATATAATCCTTCACCGTGACTTGAACATTGTAATTTCCTGTTTAATACTTGACTTTGAGCTGTCTTCTGACAATTTTCTGCATTGGTGCAGGTCAGCTTTGGATTGCCTCTAGATAAAATATGTGTGTATGTGTTTTGTGTGCAGCCAAACATAACCATCTCATTCTGGGGGGCATAGGAGGCTATTACAGGGCCAGATGGTGCAGGTCTGACGATCCACTGATGCACAGACACACACTCTTACTCTTGTAATTGGATGAGTAAATAGACAAATTCAAGGATATTCCCAAGCTATCACATAAACAGAGCAGTGGGGGCAATACAGAAAGTTAACACAATGTCAGCACAATGTCAGTGCACACACACATACTCTGGCTCAAATGCAAAATGGCATGCAAGGGAGAATGTGCTCAGTCATGTACAAACACATGGTCTCTGGTCATCACTGTTTTATCATTTATAACAGCCTCCAAATTGACAGGAAATTGACATCTCTGATTGATGTGCTGTCCATGTGGCTTCAGAGACAGAATAAGTGGGAGACAAAAAGTAGGTGAGGTGTGTAACATATTGTGTGCACTTGTAGTGTATAAAGCAGTCATGCATACCCGATGCAGTGCATTTGACCATGTCATAGTCTTTCTCCCACCATCACACAAAACAGTCAAAGTATATTGAATTTGTTGTCTTCCACAGCAAAAATTGGAGTGTTAAAATTCCAGTTAAATTTGTGGGTTGTTAATTTTAACTCCCAAGTAGTAATTTTAACATTTTCAGTGTTAAATGGTGTCCAGAGTAGGTATAATTTAACCTAGAGTTAGATTAACTCCACCTTTGGACTTTTTCCAGTTTGAGAGAGACATTGTCGTTTTCCTCCTCCTCCTTTCCTCCTTGCTTATCACTGGTACACAATGACATTTAAACAAATGGAGTTTGGGCCCATGAAGTTATTTTACGGTGGTCAACAGTAACATGCTTGAAATTATTTCTTCAAAAGAAGTGTTCTGAACTAGTTTGATTGCCTTCAAAACAAAGTTAGACTTGTTGTTTGTGGTGAAATGAATGACGACATCCAACTGTTTGGTTCACAGATGTAATATTGATCACATTTATATTATTTTCAAAGACTAAGAGAAGTGATGGCTGGATAGCTCAGTGTGTAGCACCGCTAACATTGTACTGGTGATCAAATCCCAATCTGGGTGAACCTTTAAGAAGTCAAAAATAGTTCTGAATGATTAATTGCATTTGCAATTAAATCGCGGTTTGACAACACGCGATTATGTAATCGCGAAAAGCTGTGATTTAAATGCTCATTGAAACGGTACGAAAGGAGGGAAAGGGGGGGGCAGGAACGTCACCACTGTAACTAAAGCCTGGCGCCATAAGTGCACGTAATTTTGGTGAGTTTTTTTGTCTCATGAGACCTTGGAATGGCAGTGATGATCTCTTTCCATGAGAAGGATGTGATTTCCTAGCAGAGAAAAAGAGTGGAATGTTGTGGAGTTGTGGTGTGGTGGGGGAGAAAAGACGAGTGCTAACTGGTGGACGCTAAAAACAAGCTAACTACTTTCAAGCAGCTCATGCTTTTGAGCAGTGCATTTGTCACGATCGGTCAAGAGGTGACAGGAGAAAGATCAAGGAGCGGATTCAGCAGAAGAGGGTGTGAATAGCGACAGACGTCATGGGTGCCCACTTCAAAAGCCACCACCTCCGGCATTCTCTAGACACGGTGTGAAAGTTTGCATCGTCGTATCTCTGACGATTCAACGTCATCTGACGAGGAATCCGTGACGAATTTGGCAAACTCGATCCACATTCATCAGTTGAACGGATCCCTTCAAGTGTGGCAAAACTTATCAGCAGCAGAGTTTTATCCCTGGAAGCCGCGGAGGTAAGCTAACGTGTAGCATTCTGTAAATGGAGTGATCACAATTGTACAAGTTCAGTATATTGAATGTCACGGGAATGAAATGACTTGTATGGATGAGAATATTCACAGTCATGCTTCTGTAAATGTGCAAAGTCTGTACCACGTACTAACGCATGTTACGCAACACTCAATTACAGTTGGTGCAGCGTACACAGATGGCCCCTTCGTGGTCACATGCAGTGCGACCGAGAGGTAAAAAAAAAAAATAAAAAAATAAATAAAAAAATAAAAAAAGTCACAATACCTTGCAACAAAAATAAAAATTACATATTTATGGAAACTATATACAGTATTTTTCTGTAATTTACAGGTAGACCCAGAGGCACAAGGGTGTGCATATCTTGCACACAGGAGAATGCTTCACACGCTATCACACAAAAAGACACTATTGGGTTTCAAAACAAAGCACATGCACACACTCATGCATACATATTTTGTAAGTAACCCCGAATTTGTAAATAGTTTATCAAATGTGAAAATGTTGCTGTTATTTCCCTGTCTAGTATGTAAATAGCACACGCACGAGCACACACGCAGACACACGCACCCCAGCACACACGCATACATGCACACATTTTGTAAATAGTTTGTCAAATGTGAAAATATTGTTGTTTACACATGTTATCAGATATGTAAATAAATCCTTATTTTGCCATCAAAAACACATTTTAAATTTTTTTTCATGTTTTATGGAAGGCAAGGACTGGGTATTGATTCAGATTTCCAGAATCGATTTGATTCGATTCACAAGGTCCCGATTTGATTCGATTCACGATTCACATCGATTTTCGATTCACGCAATTGAGGAATTCACGCACCTATTTTAGACAGTCAAAAGTACCATTGATGAAAATAGTAGAAACTTCTTGCTCTAATTGAATGCATTTGTAAAAAAATATAAATATTTACATTAGTTGAATCCATTGCAGTTACATCAATAATCTGTTTTCTTTAACGTGGCCTTATAAAAACAATAAATAATAATTTAAATCAATTACAACCACATTACAGGCTGTGTAAATAAAGTGACAAAAAACACTGACACTCATGACATTCACATAGTTGTGAAATCCATCCATCCATCTTCTTAACTGCTTTTCCTTACAAGGGTCGCGGGGGAGCTGGAGCCTATCCCAGCCAGCTTCGGGAAGTAGGCAGGGTACACCCTGAACTGGTTGCCAGCCCAATTGCAGATTGTGACAGTTTTTGTGCAAATTCTCCAGTAGTGGTTGTGCGGACAGGGTGGGTGGGGAGACAATCGATACTGGCGTTCTCCATCTAAGTGGTGCGGGCTCGAGTCGGGAGCGTTTGTTTGTGTGTGTTGGATGTGTGGGGTGTGTGCGTGTGTATGTATGTGGCGGGGGGGGGTAAATGATATATCGATACATGGTTTTATGTATTGATATTGGTATATGAAAAGGTGTATCGATACGATATTGATATATCGATATTTTGAACCCAGCCCTACTGTTGAGATATTTGGATGTCACTAAACCAAAGTGTCAAAGTCACTGTTGTGCAGAAAATGCATCATTTCACAAAAAGCTTCATTTCTCCTTATTTTGCCTGAGATTCTTGAATTATGTCCAACCGAGCCATTTTCAAATGATGATTACTAAAGAACAGAATAAAGTAGAACCATACTTTTTCAAATGAAAGAGCAGAACCTAATCTTTCAAATGGTACCCAACATGTTATTTGAGTCATAACACACAATGTTCTATAGTCAGCCTTGAAAATGAGTGAAAATGTTCGAAATCGGTGGGATTCTAGGGGTTATCTTGTCAGAAAATCTGTGGTATTTAAAGAGTGAACTATAGGCACATAATGATAAAATCTTAACTTTAACACCATGGCGATGTAATTTGTTATGAAATAGTAGGTGTTTTGCTGGTTGTTTAACGCGGAATGTTCAGTAAAACCCTACCTCACCCCGTGTGGTTGCCACGCCCCCGGCGAACTGGCTGGCTGCAGCCTGCTGCTGGATCTCTGCGTTTGGCCACGCAAGCTATCAATTCTTCAATTAACATTGGAAACAAAATGACTCCTTGCCGCAAGAAATCATGGAAGAGGGAGGAGGAGAGGAAAGGGAAGAACAGAGAGGAATGAAGAAGGAGGAAAAAAAACCTGAGTGGGTCGCGAATCGGGTATCTACTGCTAACAGGGCGATTACAACACTATTTATTTAGTTAGGTTCAGCACCACAAATGTTTTATTTGTAGTTTACACAAGTGTCAGCCAGAACCTTTTCTGGGATGTTAAAGGGAGAGTTCGGCTTTTTTGACATGAATCTCTATTTCATCCTCACCTTCAGTGTGTGCGATCAGCACTGACTTACCCCTGACAGCGTTCTGTGACACGAGTTCTGGTCCGGTGTTGGACGAGAGGAAAATAGTCCAGCAAGCTGGCTGGGGTCACTGAATTAAAGCATTTTTCTTCTAAAAACAATTTGTGTTCAAAAGAGTGATACATTTGCATCACAATACTCCTTTTCTGAAAAAAGTCAGACGCCATTACCGCCGGCACTACTTTTTCTGTTCGTTCGTATCACTGCGTGGCGCCCCGCATGCAGCTGATAGATGCGCACTAATCTACAAGTTGTTTGTCTTTTCGAAGGCGGAAGGATCAGGTGTCTGCCGCGCGTCGATTAGCTGTCTACAGGGTGACGCGCAGTGATACGAACGAACAGAAACGTAGTGCCTGGCGGTAATGGCGTCTGACTTTTTTCAGAAGAGTATTGTGATACAAATGTATCACTCTTTTGAACACAAATTGTTTTCAGAAGAAAAACGCTTTTATTTCCGTGACCCCAGCCAGCTTGCTGGACTATTTTCCTCTCGTCCAACACCGGACCAGAACTCGTGTCACAGGACGCTATCAGGGGTAAGTCAGTGCTTATCGCACACACTGGAGGTGAGGATGAAGTAGAGATTCATGTCAAAAAAGCCGAACTATCCCTTTAAGACAGCCAATTGTCATTGCACTTTGGCATTGCAAATGTGAAGGATAATTGATTGCTTTGAATTCATTTGTACAGAATCTTTACTGATAAAGGCTACTTTTGTCACTATCCCATGGAGGTCTCAGGGAAAGTGGGCGTGCGTTTAGTCCGCAGAGGCGGTGCGGGGGTGGGCCCGCACCTAATGATGTCATAATGTGAGTACCCGCTCGTTATCTCAGGTTTGGAGGGACTGGTGCTTGGAGAGCAGAATGACCTAGGATTTCTCACAGAGGGGTGAATGGAGGAAAACACCACTTCTGTGATGTTTTTGGTGAGGAATTGGCATTTTTACATGGCTAAAAACTCCAAAAAGTTTCACATTGCTGTGACTGTCCTTTTGAAAATCCCTCCCAGTGTTAAATGTTTAACTATTATAAGTGTTGATTTTACTCTGGAGAGTGTGAAGGGTATATATACTTCTGAAAAAGTGTTAAGACCAGCTCTGCGGGAGTCAATTTAGCACTGGACTTTTTGCTGTGAACTGGCAGGTGAACAAACTCCAGGGAGTTCCCACCTGGGGATGAAGATGTGGAAGGTCATATGGTCTGCTCTGGAGCTTTTTCTGTTGCTACTCCCATAGTTTGGAATGGCCTTCCACTGCTCATTAGACAAGCCCCCCTCACTGTTAATTTTTTTTAAATGTGGTCTTAAACCCCATTTTTATTATTTGACTTCCAAGTTGAGTTAATTTGAGTAGAGATACTTGTGTTAATGTACCATGTACTTGTAGTTGTGTGTTTTGGACATGCCCACATGCCTAGTGGTCTCTGGTGTTCAGTAAACAGTTATATTGTGTTAGATATGGTCAACTGAAAGAAGATATAAAGTAGAAGTCAATGGTCTAAGGTAGCATAACTCAGGTGAGAGTTCATCTGGGTGTCACCGCTTATTAAGATGTTTCTGCCACTGCCAGGTGTGTGTGTCTGGAGCTACTGGCCCACTTAAGCACGGTGAAACAGCAACATGTACTGTTTTATTTTCATACACACCAAATAAGCATTTGCACACATGTTGATAAACAGTATTTTTGTGGAAGAGGATCATTTTTTTGATTATTCACGAGCAACTAAAAAAAAAACATTTGGTTAACTTAATTGATTTTAGTAATCTGCCCCAAATGATGTCAAGTGTAAGTTTGCTGATCATGACAAAGCAAGCACATAGTTTCCTTCTTTTGTGGTATGCATTGGTTGTTTTATTTGTACAGGTGGGCTGTGGTGATGAATAAGCACAGAAAGGCTGGAAATGAGCAGGGGAGGATGGAAAGGGTGGAGACACATGAGTGGAGGCTAAAACGTGAATAAATGAAGCACATGGATAGAGAAGGGGTGGAGGGTGCCAAGTGATGGATGAGCGGTGCATGGCCTCTGTTTGGGATGAATCCCTGGGGAGTGTGTAACCCTGCTGGAGACCACCCGATAATGGAGACTTTTTTTTTTTCCCCTTTCTAAAACGACAGGGACAAAATGATCACCCAAGTGGTAGGATGAACCACAAAAGAAGGAGGGGGAAGAGAATTGAATGAATTGGAAATAGGCAATCAGTCAAGATGTGGGGTGCTGTCTGTCTTGGATAAAAAATAATCAACTAACTGATGTAGAAGGCAGGAAGCAGGCTGGGTAAAGATAGAGGCAGCTTGTCTAAATTATTATGTTAGATGAATGAGGGAAAGAAAGTGTTGAAATGTGTGTGGGGGGGGGAGGAGTGGACAAGGGATGCATCACTTTGCTGAGGATCGAACCGGAAGAGAAGGAAGAGCCACACTTTTACTGTCAGAGTCTGAAATAGCCACACTGAATTTGGTGTTTCGGCTTTTTCCTGATCTGCATTCAGTTTTTTGAAGGCTCACTATGTGTTCATGATTATTTTTCTGTGTGGGGATTTTTCTCAATAGAGAGAAAAGAAGGCAAAAAAGAAAGGTCTATGATAATAGGTGCCCGGTATCATTGTTCGACCAGACCAGGAATAGGAAAATGATAAAGATAAAAACTGTTCATAAGTTTGGGAACTATTAAGAATGGATGAAGTTTCACCAAAGTTTCAGAAAGAGTCTTAGTCAAGGGAGCTTTAAAAAGCACAAATCACAGGGGAAGTGATGGTGAAGGGACAAAGGTAAAGCACGGGAGTGGGATACAGTATAGATCTCTTTTGGTTGAGCGATGGGGGTCAAATGATAGAGTGAGAAATG
Organism: Festucalex cinctus; assembly: GCF_051991245.1. Lineage (NCBI taxonomy): Eukaryota > Metazoa > Chordata > Actinopteri > Syngnathiformes > Syngnathidae > Festucalex > Festucalex cinctus. Next base: position 49,003,600 of record NC_135411.1, read on the forward strand.
GCAAGACAAGCTGGATGGCAGAAATGACAAAAAGATGAAAACCAGGTTAGAAATGGCTGACCAGAAATGGCAGGGAAGGTGTGTGCGAGTGAGTGACTGAGAGATGTCCTAGGCAGCAAGAGTTATGACTAGAAGAACACAAACTAATTTAAAAGGGAATGAAAAGGCTCGATAATTTTAAGTGCTGAGTGTTGCATGGCTTTGTCAAGACCTTTTAAGTTCCAATATGGGGAGACCATTTGGTATTCTAAGTGTGTTCTCACATTTGTACTCAGTGCTTCATTTTAATCAAACTCTAGTAGAAACCCGCTAAGATAATACCAGTAGAGTGGTTAACTATCAGAAGCAACAGAGACAACTCTTCAATTCTGTCATCAGTCAGGGCTACTGGTAATTATCTTCTCCAATGGGGTATATGCCACGGAAGAGGCGGGACTTCCGACTTCCGTGATTTTGCACATGAGCTTTGATTCCGGTTCCAGGTTGCGACGTGTCTGCTGTGTTCCAAAACTCGCATCCCCCACCCCTTCGCCCCCATACCGCGTGCTCGCGTTGATTTTGCGGGAGCGTGCAGGGAGTCTCAGCTCTCTGACGTGCTTCAGACAACTGAAAGACACACTACACACTCGCACCCATCGATGGGAACACACAACTGAGGGGCACAAAGTCGGAAGCACAAGTATTGGGATGCAGCCCACACGTGGGGAACTGGAACCGGAATCAAAGTCTTCCTTGGCATATACCCCATTGTGGCACTAAAACTTCATAGTAACTTCTTCTCTTCTGGTGCATATTCCTCTCAATCCACCATCCTTATGAAAGAGGACTTCCTGATGTGTTCTAAGTTAATCTTAAAGAAAATAAAACATAATTTTGTTGGTACAATGCCTTGTGATTCCTGAGAACGCTTCTATCGTTCCATAGATCCCAAATCACCTTAGTTAACGGCTTGTTTGTTTGTTGGCGCCTGGCAGGAAAAAACAGAACATATCTCCAGTAGTAGTTTTACACATACCATACTGTAGTAGTTGTGTTGCTGTTTTAAGTTAGTTAGATATTGGATACTGTATTCAACAGATCACTTCACTACCAAGTGAATTATGAATGAATCAAACATGAATATGCATCTGAAGGGCTTGGATTTTCTGTTGGGAGTGTCCCTACACTTGCCAGAAAACACTTTGAACCCGAAGGTCACACAGCAGCTTGTCTAAAAAAATAAAATACTGTTGATTTGTCTTTAAGTGCATTGTAAAATACAAGTAGAGTAAGCCAAGGATGAATGAATATCCATTTATTAATGTTTGCCTTTTGTGTGTTGTGTGTATTACTGAATGAATGCACTGGAGGATTCAGGTTCAAGTACTTTGGAACTGGTATTCTTCAAAAGCAGTACAGCATAGCCCCAGTTTAAATGTCTGCCTTTGAATGGATGGAGGGAGTCAACCTAAGGGGATGTGATGAGAACATTTGGAACGGAAAAGTGTTTTGGAAAGAGAGGGGTGAATATGTGTGCTTGAGGATGAACAAGCTGAAGAAAAAAAACGGGAGAGAAATGTGAGATGTGCATCCAAGCACAACGCACCGCGCTCCCTTACATCAGCCATCACCGTGGAAACTAGCTTCTTCCTGCCTCTCCCTCTTTTCCTCTCTCCTGGCTCCTCTCTCCTTCTCCTGAAAGAAGTAATCAGAGAGGGAGAGCGAGGTAGACACACATTCGGAGAGAAAGTGAGGAAGTGGTTCCGTCACCCACGCTGAGCTGTCAGAGGCGCTCGGTAGAAACAAGCGGCCCAATTTGCTCTGCTTTTTAACTTGCTTTTCCTCACCCTCGCTCACTCCATCCTCGTCGTCTTCGTCTTGGTCATGCATGTGTTTGTGTGTGCATCTGGCTGGTTTGGGTCGCATGCAGTTTTTGGAACACACACCATCTGATTAGGGACAGCTTGGAGGCATGTTATGCCTTCATTAGTGAGCGTTATCAGTGGAGGGGAAGAGATGCGACAAGAAAAGGTCCCTTGCTGGATTTTTGAACAGATGTTGTTTGCTATCTTGACTCCCCAAGCAACAAGGTTGGGGTGAAAAAAGAACATTTTATTCCAGTGTTTCTATGAGCTTCAGTGAAGCCCAATGTTAAAAGTTGGTGAAGCTGCTTCACCAACTTTAACATTGGGTATGTTAACATTTAAGTTCAAAGAGTTGTTAAGCAATGAAGAATTCCACTTGTGTGGTAGTAAGTACCCAACAATGACAGCTGTGCAAAGGATGCAGTCATCGAACAATATACAGTGTAGGGGTGTTAAAATCGATTTGTCGATATATCGCAATATTGTGCGCGCAATTCTTGTATCGATTCAGTATGAACTGATGTTTAAATATCAATTTTTGATGGAAATATTCTACAAAACATCTTACTTACGGTTTTGGGTTCACACTTTAAGTGTGGAAGGATGTTATATCAATGGAACATTAAGCTTTAATATTTTTATTTCAGTGATGTTCAAATGTGAAACAAACTGCAACCAAAATTGCTCACAGTTATAAGCCGGAGGTTTCTGATAAATAAAAACATTTTCATACAAATCTTAGTGTACATGTAAAAGTTTACTGATTAGTATTTTCTAAATTTGATTTTAAAAAATCGCAATAATAGATTTATAGATTTGTATCGGGATTAATCGGTGTTGAATCGAAACGTAACCTATGAATCGTGATACGGATTGAATCGCCAGGTATTAGGCAATTCACACCCCTAACACATCTTTGTGGCAGCAAAACATTCACATTCATTCATTCACACCTAAGGACATTTATAGGAACCATTTAACCTGCTATACCAGGTCTGTTTCAGAAAAAATGAAACCTGAGTACCTGGAGAAAGCCCACACAAGCATAGTGAGAACACGGACCTCCATAGAGAAAGGTTCAAGTTGAGATTTGAATCCAGAACCTTCTGAATGTGCTGCTGCTTATGTGAATGCCACAACACAACTGGCTAGATGTTTCCCGATTTCGTTAGTGCTTTGTGTCTTTTAAATAATGAAATAAACAATTTGCTTGTATGAGAGGTTTTTGTGTGGGGGGGTGTGCAATTATGTGTGTAGTAGTTGCATGGGTGGGGAGAGAGTCATACGAAGGGCACACAGCTGGCACCTCATACGCAACTCATCACAAATGTTGGAACATTTGGGTGCACACTGTTGTTTGTGTTTGCCTTCTGTTTAACCTTGTTTGAAGGCACTGTGTTTGCTTGCTTTCAGTGGTGTATTTTTGCTGCTCTGCATGCACAGCCTGTTACTCTCCAATAATTTCACAAGAGAAACCAACAACACTGATGCGCATGATGCGCCGTGACCTTTCTTTGTAATCATAAAATAGTGTTAACAAGGCTGTGACGGGGATGGGCAACTGGAGGCCCGTGTGCTGCTTCTGGTCCATACCCACACGCCCTTGTAGAATTATGTGTTTTTATGTTATATTTTCTCACCTGTGGATTAACCTGTTTGCTGACTTTCCCCCCATTTTTCATTGGTTTTAGTTCATTTTTTTTATGTCTTTGATTTTATCAGTATACTTCTAAGAAATGTCCAATTGAGGGAACATACATGTTCATGTGTTGTAATTTCACCCAGGAGGACAAAGTGGGCCAACATGACACATGAGATAAAACACAGTCAGAAACACTCAAGCAGAGGAACACACCAAACTCTCGGCCCCATTCTCTGAATCCCCATAATGCCATAGTGCTGCCCTCGGGCCACGCTGACCTTTGGGAGGCACATGTCCGCTGCATTTATGTACTGTATGTGCAATGCAGAGATGACATGCAGTTTCCTTTTGTATTCTTTATAGTCACAGTGTGTTCCTAAGTTCGTACTAATAGAAACGCAAAATAATGATGGAACATTTGCTGTCGCGTACACAGACAGCATCCAGCACACCGGGCCTTAATGAATCTCTATTATTTGAGTGCGTGTGTGGGTGCGCGTGCATTAGCATCAGGAGGATTCAATACCAATCCGTCCACTTACAAGTCAGGAGGTGTAATGAATTTCCAGACCGCCAAAGCTGTGATTGATGATACCTTATACCTTGATGCACCCAACAGGAACGGCTCAGTCCTCGTTTGCCTTCTGTAACGCTACTGCATCTTTTATCATCTAATCAAATGAGGCTTAAAGGGTAACATTCAAATATGGAAATCATTTGCCAACAAACCTTTTTTAAAAGAGTAAGGTCAGCTAATGTTATTTTACATCATGTGATATTTTTCATTAGTGTGCATAGAGACGTGGAGAAATACTGTAACTATGCTTGATTTTTTTATTTATTTACCTGATGACATTATTGATACCCTTTTAAATTGTATTTTAGACATTAAGTCATGGATGGCAGAAAATTTCCTGCAGCTCAACCAGGACAAAACAGAAGTTTTAGTCATCGGTCCTGAAGGTCAGAGAGAGAAACTTTTACCTAAACTACAAGATTTTAAACCCACGCAATGTGTAAAGAATTTGGGCGTCATTTTTTACTCTGAGCTTACTTTTAATCCTCATATTAAAAATGTAGCCAAGATCGTTTTTTACCATCTTAAGAATATTGCCAGAGTCCGTTCGTTTCTCTCGCAGGCTAACACGGAGGTGCTGATGCATGCTTTTATCTCTTGTAGTTTAGATTATTGTAATTCCCTGATCTCTGGTCTTCCCAAAAAGAATATTTCAATCCTACAGCTCCTTCAGAACTCAGCTGCACGTGTGCTGACGGGGACCGGAGGGCGGGAGCACATTACACCAGTTTTAAAATCGCTGCATTGGCTCCCCGTGCGTTTCAGGATTGATTTTAAGGTGCTTTTATTAGTTTTTAAATGTCTTAACGGTCTTGGCCCATCTTATTTATCTGACTTGCTTTTACCCTATTACCCCTCGCGGCCTCTGAGGTTTTTCTGGCAGTGGCCTTTTAACTATTCCTAAGGTGAGGACCAAGACACATGGTGAAGCTGCCTTTAGCCTCTATGGGGGGGCTTTTTCCTTTCTTTTTTTTTTTTTTCTTTTTTTACACCTTTTATTGTATTATGGATGTCCAGCATTTTGAGTTGCATTTTGAATGTATGAAAGGTGCTATATAAATAAAGTTGATTGATTGATTGATTGATTTTTTTTTACGAGTTTTAACTTTGACAGGGTCCACCTTGGCTCCTGTCACTTGGTAAAGAATAAGTTGTATAAGAATACAGTGAAACCTCAAACACAGCCGAGTTGTTCCATGGTGATTAATATGAATGAACGTGTTCTGGTTTTGACTGTGCAGCCAAATGTTTTAAGAGAAGTACTGTAACCCCAAAAATGATCTTTACAATAAAATATGGTCTATGTAGCCCCGCTAGTCTAAAAATGGTATTCTGATTAATATTGCCTTTGTGGAATATGAATAAAGCAGCAAAATCCATCTCAGGCGGTGGCCATTTTGTCACTTGCTGAAGACTGAAAACGACATCACAGTTGCTCAAGACTCGGCTAACGACCAATCACGGATTAGCTTGCAAATGTCACATGACCAAACTCAGAAAACAGGTGGACGCTGAGCAACTGCGATGTCATTTGCAGTCGACAGCAAGTGGCAAAATGGCCCCCCTTGAATTGTCTAAAAATGGGTGGATTTTGATGCTTTATTTATATGGCACAAGTGTCTCATTAATTAGAACACTGTTTAGACTAGTGCGTGCGCATACAACATATCATTGTAAAGAAAAATTTGGTGTTGATTTCTCCTCAAAATAACATTTTAATATTCAAAATGCCATACAAGTATAAAGAGAAGAGCCACTGTATGATATAACTAAGATAAAGTAAAACTAATAAATAGGCAACTTGCTATAATAATAGGTGTTACTGGCACCTCGTGGTGTTTCGTAGATATTGCTGGAATTATTATGATTTATGTGCATGTCAGCATGCAGCATAAGAACACATCTTGAGCTTTTTGGTTGCTTCATTGATATGTACATTTAATTCATCCTGTATTTTACTGATAAAGAAGAAAGTCAGATTCTCTGCCAAAACATAATCACATCTTACAGACACTATGGCCGCGGCAAAAAGCAAGCACATTTCAAACTACTGTATTAATTGTGTAGCGCACCAGGGTGGATGTCAAAACGTATTCCTTGAACTTATGATGATAGCAGCTTGCACTGATGTGCAGCAGCTGTCTGCAGCAGCAATGGAAGTGTGCAAGACATCAAACGGTGTGCAGGCTGTCAGATGGACGGCCTGCTACATCAAATGTTTGGTCCCATTTAATGAGAAATCTCAAGTCAAGTAATTAGCTTCACAGAGTTTGCACTTTAGCTTGTTTCCTCTGAGCCACATTTGACCAATTGCAGTGGCCACAGACAGATTCTTTACTTCCTGCAGGGAATTGGGTCTCTCTTCAGAGAGGAAATGAGATCAAATTATATGTTCTGTGAAGCCATTATTTGTAAACGTTAAACATTTGAGTATAGGCGCTTTAGCCAACAGCTGAAGAATATGTCCCAATGTGAAACAACCAGAGAACAAAAGAAAATATCACACAGAAATGTCCTGGCCAATTTAAAAAAACCGTTATACTGTAGTTGTGACCTGTTTTAAAACTAGCTCAGTACAACTCTGAGATGAGTGCCAAAAGAATAAAGACAACTACTGAGATTATTTTTTTTCTTTCAGGCTGGGATTTTTTTGTCAAGTTTAGCAACAAGAATAACACATTGTGCTGCAAAAGGAGAATGATGGAAACCTGTAAGACACATCAATGATCTGCATTACTTGTAAACATTAAAGACCTGAAATGTCAGTCAGCGTCCCAAGCTACCATCAGGTCGTGACTGCTTCTGCTGGATTACTCAATTTATGGAGGATGTGAAGTGCGAGAAACTCTTCATATGCAAATGCAGCAGCAGCAGCACACTTCCTCCCGTTCCTCTGCCGTTCTTCTATCGCCAAACCTCTTTCACAAGCACTTCCTCTCTTGCCATCCTCCTTCATCTCACCCCCAAAGCATCAGCTCCCCCCTCATCCCCCGTGGCGTTGACCATGTGTGAATGGGACAGGATGATGGGAAGGAATTAAGCCACATGCGGCGAGCGCGTGCACGCATTCCCACCTGTGAGTGTGCGAGCACTGGAGGACTTCTTCCACAAAGGAGGATGAGTCACTCTCTGGCTGACACGAGGCGTGCTCGTAGCATCCGCAGCCCAGTCGATATAACACAAACACACACTTCCCCCAAACAAACACAAACACACACTATATAAATAATCCAGAGGCTTTCACTTACATGCATGATTGATAGTGTTCATGGATCACTTTAATGAGCTTGGTTGCTTTGCGTAGGCACACTTGATGGCTGCTTTAACGTGTGTGTATAATTGTGTGTGTGTGTGTTTTTGTTTTTTTTTGGGGGGGGGGGCATTCATGATAAGACTTTTCATCCGTGTTTGGCCAACAAATAGCCTGAAGGTTACCTGTCCGGTATCATCTGCCATCTTTTTTTTTCTCCTCTCATGCTTTTTTCTTGTATATCTGATTACTCTGTGTTTGAGTGTTCTTACGCACATATATGGTGTGCTACAGTGGTACCTTCAATTATGAGTATAATCAGTATAAGCTCATAACTCACTTTAGTCGTATAAAAAATGTCAAAAGGATAATGATAGAAAATACAGACAAATATAATAAGGAGCTTATACAAATATTTTTTTATTTTTATAAATAAAACATTCAATGCATACCTGGTAATGCCAAAAATGTCCCGATTATGAAATTGGTAATTATTCTGAGAACTGATTTATCGTTTTACTTAGATACCTTGTTTAGTTTCAAATTGCCCAGATATTGGAATTGCAGCTTTTCAATAGGTAATATTCTCAGATTTCTATAGATCTCAATGAGAGCAGCCTTATAAACTAGGATCTTTGTTTTTGTTTTTTAAATAAGGCATTTGCAAACATCTGCATTTATGTTGGAAAACAATGATCAACATTTTTGCCTATTTTCTGACAGGTTACAGACCAAACCAGTCACTGAATCCTAATTATATCAGTTTGAAATAATGTCTTGTTTTGGATTAAAGGGATGGAAAGTCAAACATGTTTTTTTTTTGTTTTTTTTTATCTGATTCATTCATTAATCAACAAAATAATCTGCAGAATAATTGATTACAATATTTTTTAGTTACATCCCTATCCCAAATCAAATTCATTTTAAACAATACAATGAAATAAAATACTATCATCCCGTTCCTGCTCCTAAAAGCACCACATTTTTTTCTATTTTTTTTAAACAGAGAAAAGGCACTGTGCTATAAAATGTAAATATAAAAACATATCAAAAGAGAATATAAAGAAATTAAACTGTTTTTTATCAAATGTAGTTACGCTGAAAAGTCTCACACACAGTTTGTGTGTTAATGCATGTCTTTAAGGGGTGTGGCCTATTGAGTGACATCAGGAACTGGAGACAGTCTGGTTGGCAGTTGATGTGAAAGTTCATCAGCAGCTGTGGCTGTCCTTATAGCGTACTGCTATTTTTTTCTCTTATCGCCTATTATAATATTATAGAATTTAACCACGGGTGGAAACGTAATAGACTGGAGGAATAAAGCCTCCAGTGAGACTGAACACAATTAAAGCCTGGAAATCAATGTCTGTGTCGAACATACAGTTCAAGGCAAGTTAAACAAATGCTATTTCACAAACACTCCTGTTCTCCCTCTCCAGGAACCTTCCGAGGTGTGTGTAAGAAGATCGATCACTTTCCAGAGGATGCTGACTACGAGGCAGATGCCGCTGAATACCTCCTGCGTACGTTTATCAATTAAAAACACATCACATTACACCATACTTTATCCATAACAATGTTGAACTGTCATCACAGCATCTAGTTCCATTTTTAGAATGTGACTTTCTTTTAGACACGTTAGACAATAAATAGTTTAATCAATTTAAAACACCGTGATTATTGTCATGGCACATTGCAGTGGTGTACAACAGCAGCTTCTAATACTTGACTAGAGGAGAAGTAATCGTGATCTCATAATGTAATCGTGATAGCACATATTAAAATAATGACAATACCTACTGTATGAATGGGAACTAATAGCAAAGGACATCCTGCATCTAAGCTTGACAGGCCTGCCGTACTTGCAATTACTGATTGGACAGTTGCTGCTAGAGGCAGCAGCCTGGCTCGACAACATCAATGCACTGAAGAGATGGATAGACCACTCTTCCAGTATGCTGCCTTGACTGAGATAAATGAATATTGTTTTCTACTCTTTCCCTGCAAGGTGAAAGATTCTGTTTGAGAAAGATGCATAACCCGGGAGCGAGTGATTTAACCAGCGTACAGGCTTTTATCAGCAACTATACAGTTTGTCAGAAAAAAAAAATGACAAACCACCACAGTGTTATTTCCACATACATCCATAAAAGTATTAGAGGAGAAAATGGTAGGAGGATGTATTTTTGTCCTCTGATTGTTAACTGTAAAGATGGATGAAGAGGAAAATATTAACAGGGATGGGGTAAAGGAGGGGGGGGAATCAGCTGGAGCTTCTTTTTCGTTGCTCCACTGAACACAGAGCAACATCCCCAGAGGCCGCCAATTCGAGCACAAGGCTGAGAACTGGCCAACCAATAGGGAACCAGGACCTAGTGACCGGCATTTCATTCAGCCCAGGGGTGTGGGATACGGAGGCGGGGCCTATATGCTCAACCCCCTAACACCATTGGTCACTGCCTTTTCAGGAATGCTGGTTATGTTTTGCAATCAACATAACAGATTTGCGTGACGTTTATAATTGTTGCCAGCAATACAACTTAACCCAGTATGACGGGCTGTTTGCAGGGAACCCTTAATATGCCATCACACTGACTGCACATATGGGATCCTGACAAATATTTCTCATTGTTTGGCCTGCATATGTGTCAGTGAGTCTCTCCATCTGTCTTGCTTTCATCCAGTTTTCCTTTCTCGCTTTGCTCTGCTTTAACTTGTTCAAGATACTAGTTTTGTCTCGCTTAATGTGTAGGCTCAATTTTCACCAAATTATCACCATCATCTTCTGGAAATTCAGCATGGACCAGCACAGGTGCTCACTATCCTAATCAGCACATGCTAGTGTTTGACACTGATGTCATTAAGTATGGCCAGCGTATGCTGCATAGCATGTGGAAATACATCCATCCACTATTTTATTTTACCAAACATTTGAGCGGTAGCACGGCTACTTGTGATATATGCAAGTCTACTGTATTGTGTACTACTTGAGATATGAGTGGCTCAACTTTTTTTTCGAGATTTTTTGCTTTGATTTGCAAACATAAACTTGAGATAATCTGCACTGTATCGTAGCAGTGAACTCAAATTGATACACTTCACAATAGGCAGCAGTCTGGCAAATAGTAACCAACCCACTAGTTACAGCTACATTCAGCATATTGGTGAGTTATATTTTTAATCGTTTAGTGCTGAAAAAATATAAATGACGTCATTGATTAATTGATTTCAACTCGACTTTCACCACATTAGCATCAAGTGCAAAAAAATCTCTAGTGGTTAAACCTGTCATGTGCTGTGAGGGTTGGATCCCAAAGCGCAGACACAAATAAGGTTTTAACTATTTATTCACATAACTTGACTCAACGAAAAACAACAAGAATGCATCGAGAATCACAAGACGCCAAGCCCCATTGGGCTGCGGAGAAGCACAGAGGGACAGGGAGTAATAATCCGGCGAAACACAAACAATTCTCAGACTGCACCTACAGGCAGTGAATCATTCTGATTAGTTGTACCAAGTAAAAGACTAAAGAATGACATCACAAAGGTCCAGACATCACCTAAAGGATTAAAGATCGACATCACATAGCCTAAAACTAGTTGAAACTAGAAGATGGTTATATGATAGTTACATCAGTACAAAACAGACACTTGACCTCACGGTCGTGAACCCAACTTAACAGGTCATGAACTCAAACTTAACCCTGGCGTGCCCCCATACATGACAAAACCATTCAGTTTGCAAAGCAGCTCAGGGTGCTCACTTGTGTACTAGTCATCACTGGAGACATTGTGACATCCATTGCTGCTATTTTGGTAACCTGTACTGTTGGACTGCCAAATTTCATTCAGCAAACAGCTTGTTTGAACCAAACAGGTGCAGTGCGTGCCTCCAGTATCTTCCCCATCATGAGTGTGGGTCTGCTGTTCTTGGGAGGACTCTGTGTAGCCGCCAGTGAGTTTTACCGCAGCCGACACAACGTCATCCTCAGCGCAGGAATCTTCTTTGTCTCTGCAGGTTAGTGTGCGCTGCAAGTGTGTCCCTGAAATGGCATCACTCTTTACAATAAGATGATCCTTACATTTCTTGTTTTCCTGTTGCAAATGCCTTTTTATGTTTCATATTCTTGTCATGTTCATTTCCTATTGAGGTGTTCAAATTAAATTGTTATTCAGCTGCTCACTTTTAAGTATTTGGAGCAGGAAAAAAAACAACACATTTACTGTACTTTGTGCTTCAGTGTTCCCTTTTGACCTTGTCATAATAATGAACATCAAAATAAGAGCATAAAGTATAGTAAATGCTATTATTGTAGTGTTAAATGGATACTAAAATATTAATGAATTTGTAAATTGTGGATGAGGTCTATCTAGATATGAAAAAGGCCAAGTTTGATTTGTAACGGTTATTCAATTATCGTGATCCTCAGTCATCCTAATGCAATATTGTTTTCATATCATTTCGTGAAGAGTTGAAGTTATTAAAGCCACAGATTTGTTTATTATTGTTATAATCTGGCATGTTTACACCACATTTGAATATTATGAAGTTGTCGTGGTGAATGCTTAAAGGACTGCAAAGTTTTCATTAAATTAACACCTCAAATTATAGTATATGGAAAAATGTTTTTCATAATAATTCATGGTGCATTTGCCTTTATTTTAGTGTAAGCCTAACACCAAAATATTTATGCATGATAAATCTATTTTTCTATTGCAATACAGATTAATTTACTGTTTGTGTTTGTTAAAAACAAATACATGGGAAGTGGCCTTTGAACAAATAATCATATATTAAATTGCAATATTGTGTGTGGGAGAATTGCAATAAGATTAATATTCCAAATCGTTCAGCCCTAACACAAATACACAAATACTGTACTGATGTTCAACATTTGAGGGTTTGTTTGTCGTTTGATACTTGTGCCAGTGCTCTTCAAAAGACACCAAGCAACATTGCTTCCATTCTATCTACAAGTCCTGAAATGGAGGGGCTAAGATGAAGCCCCATATTTGCTCTATTGTAATTAATTTTACATTCAAATATCAACGCACATGTGTGATTCTGAACAGCCACATAGATTAAGTAGGTTAGCTCCAATAGTTTACTGTATGTGTTGAGGATCATTCAAAGCTGGCAGAGGAGAAGGCCTGTGGAGTGAGATTGTGGATACAGCAACCGATCGAGATTTGAAGCACGCATTGACACAGCCGCGCATCATCAGCCTCTGACTGCAGACACATAGGATATCTCATAAACACACACACATCTGCTCTTGCCCCCGACACACAAACAGGGCTGTAATTGCTGTTCAGTGGGATGTGGAGGGCCCCAATGGGGTTTTGTAGTAAATTCTTGAGGCCAAATTGGTAATTATTTACCACAAAAGTGTGAGGCTGATTGTGTTTAATTACAGGCGGCTAATTGTCCCCATTCTGTACGTTCCACCACACTGCATGAGCACTGTATTCTGGACTAATGATATGGAATAGGAGAGACCAGCTGCGTGTGCATGTGGGTGCGTGCGGGTTGTCTTTTTCTCTTTGACTGGCTGTCCATCGTATCTCGCGCTTTACTTTTTAACCATCTAAAGATAAAAACATTAACACTAATTTGAAATATATTTGCAAACTCAGAAGCTGTAATGTCAAACCAAAGCATTTGGCAGCAATTTAAGTAGAACACCGACAATCCCATTTAACACATTTAAATGTTGATATCGTGCTCATGCAGGATTTTGATTACATTTTGATCTCTGAGAAGACATTTTGGATTAGGATGAAAAGGAACGCAGCTGTTCACATTGATTTTGCATGTGACCTATTTAAAGCAGGGGGTTCTGAATTCAATTTTGCACAGATGAAGAAAATGTTCTCAAGCCAGAATACGGACATACAACAATATTTACAACTTCATTTTGTCAGCTAATTGAAATGAAAAAACAAAAAACAACAATCTCAAATTATTTTGAATAAATGTGTTTTTGATTATGAACTAATATTAAAGGGATCCTTGACTCATTAGGCCATTTTCAGCAGTAAAAGGAAGTTAATATTTTGTCATTATCATTATTTTCTGTGTAGAGTTACTTTAAAAACACATTGGCACTTTCTGAAGTGCTGACTGAAAACAACATTACAAGTCCGCAGGTAACGACCAATCATCACGGCTCACCTGTTTTCTGGGTTTGGTCATATGACGTTCACAAAATGAGCCATGATTGGTCGTTACCTGCACCCTGAGCACATGTGATGTCATTTTCAATAGACAGCAAGTGGGAAAATGTGTTTTTAAAGGTTAAAGAAAAATTGTGACATTATCAATTGAATTGTATGTAAAATGGCTAAATGAGTCTCTTTAACATGTAATCAACTTTAAGCCCCTTTTTATGTCCTCTTTTATTCAATTTTTTCCTTCATTTATATATATATATATATATATATATATATATATATATATATATATATACATATATATATATATATATATATATATATATATATATATATATATATATATATATATATATGTGTGGGTGTGGGTTTCTAACTTGTGTTTTTCCTCTTGCAGGCCTAAGTAACATCATTGGAATTATTGTCTACATTTCGGCCAACTCAGGCGATCCGGGCCAAAGTGACAGCAAGAAGTCGTACTCGTACGGCTGGTCGTTCTACTTCGGCGCCCTATCCTTCATAATGGCCGAAATGGTGGGAGTGCTGGCAGTGCACATGTTCATCGAGAAGCACCGCAAGCAGCGGGCCAAGTCCCGCACCGAGCTGATCAAGAAGTCGGCCTTCAGCCGCATCCCCTCCTACCGTTACCGCTTCCGACGCCGCTCCAGTGTCCGCTCGTCTGAGGTTCCCAGCCGTGACACCTCGCCGCTGGGTAAAGTTGGTTACACAGGGCCCGGCGCCTCGGAGATGCCCATGTATACGCTGAACCCACGCGAGGCGGGCAACGCCGCCACCAAATCCGGCTTAGGCGGGTTGCTCAACTCTGAGAGGGAGTTCCTCCAGAGTAGCACGCTCACGAAAGACTACACTAAGGACCCCAACCGCAGGACCACGCCTGTCTGAGAGGTGTTGCCTGCCCATATCAATCAATCACAGTAGCAAAGAGGAGGAAACTGAAAGAGGGAGTGCTCGCTAAAGCAGGAAGGGGACACGTGGGGTTAAAGGGGGGGTCTGAAATACCTTGACTGTGAACTTTTAGCCTTTGAACTGTGAATCCTGAGCCCAGAGAGCATTTCAGTGTGTGTAGCACGAGCCGATTTGATGGAGAACTTGTTCCCATCTCCACTCAACCTCATGTTTCTGTAGTTGGCACATTCATTGGTTTTATTTGTGATCAGTTTCTACTCATTTTGGGCTTTTTATAAATGGGATTGTCCCATCTTGCGTGATTTGCTTTTTAGGCTGATTCACCTAAAAGATGATTGAAACGTAAATGTGAGGAAGGGGGCAGGGTAGGATCCCGGTCCGTCTTTGGTAGCAGATGATTCAGATGAGTGCAGCATTTGGTTTCCATTCAGCTGACTGCAAAATATCAATGAAGGATGTATTTGTCCGTGTTTGTACAGTATATACTCTATGCTCCTTTTTTTATTGCTTTAATCATGGACTGGCTTCTGTCATGACAGACACTGAAGGTGAATTGAGTTCATCCCTGGTGAGATACAGTAGCTCCTTTTTATAGCTGATCTCTGGTCAGTTGTTTGCTTGTTAGGGGTGTCATCACTTTTAGATGGTCATTTTTAGATCATTGGTGCTTCCTTTTACTCCGTTGTTCTCTATTTATTTCTCGACTGAAAGAAAGATTTATCTTCACTTTTCACCTACACCTACAGTTGATCTATGCTGCTCACCTCACCTCTTCACTCCCACCACTTTTCATCCTCTCGTTTCCACACCAGTCTTCCATCCGTGTCGCTGATAGACTAGCTGCATTGAGGAACCTGCGGAAGAGTTGAGACCACTTAGCTGTGAATATGGTTCTAGACAGAGCCATAAAGACATTCAACAGAGACGGAAATGCTCGTCCACTACCTCCCGCTGAATACCGTTCAACAATTGTCTAAAATCTCTCTTGTGCAAAGAGGGGAAAGAATTGGCTGGTGGCACGCGATATAAAGCAGACTGGAGGGGAGTAGCATGCATTATTCAGAGGGTTTGTGCTCCATCCCTTGAGGTGCCAGTCACAGCCTCCCCTCCTCTCCTTATCTCCCATACATGTGTGTTGACTGTATGCACATATACTAACAGACATCTCCTATCTGGGACCTCCACACATTTTTGTTCAAACAGAACGTATCTCATCAATACATCTCCATATGACTCCCTCCTTACCTAGACTTAAATATACTGCATGTTGCTGTCAGGGGAAAAATTAAAGCCACTGACACATCTGCATTAACATTTCAGTGTCAGCTAAGCTTTTCAGTTTATCAGGATCAAAGTTTGCAAAGCATGATTTGACGTGATTTCTTGCGGAAATACTGTAGACGACGATGCTGTCGGAGAATGTTTCCATTTCTTTATTTTGCTACACCTGAAGGCATTCACAAGCAGTGGTCGACAATTCTGAAACAAAGCAAAACAAAATAACTCAAATAGCTAAAGGCATTTATCGGCAGTATTTTCCCATCCACTTAAATGCTTTACACTGTATGACGCTTCAGTCCATGGCAGCCTCCTGTGTTGTGGTTCTAAATGGCTTAAACTTAGTCCAAAGAAAGATGCAAATATATTCATATTTTATTTATATTATATTACATAATTATTATTATTATTATTATGAATCATTTATTTTTATTTAATTGTTTTATTTACTTGTTATTGTATTAGATTTATTAGCTGTCAAACTTAAATTATTTAATCAGATGAATCACATCTTAGAATTTTTGATTAATTACGATTAATCGCTTAATTTAAAAGGCTTTTTATCCACATTTTCCCTGCCAAAGCGTGTGTTAATTCTTTCAACATTTATTGTTATGAGGACGTCTTCAACAATTTTTTTTTTGATCCACTGCACACGCTCTTATCCTCCTGTTTTTGTAATCAGTTAATTACTTGCATAATTTAAAATGGGAAAAAATGACCCCGATAGTTTGACATGAACAAATGTCATACGCAAACATTTATTAAATGCTTTAATTTAATGTATGAAGTTATTTTTATTGCTCAAACACAACCTGTGCTACCTTTAACGTAACTGTCCGCCGCTGTCAGCTAAAGGATCATCTGCGGTCAAAATTAATAGTGTTTCACACATATATATAAACCTGAACAAATCCTGTAACTAGAGAAGGGAGGTTGTGAATGAGCCTGCAAAATTGCAGCATCAGCGTCGTATAGTAAATGCAGGATTTATCTGTCTTTACCTTTTACGCAGAACCCAGACAAGTGCGATATTGCCTGACAACATCAACGTCTGATGTAACGTATAAACTACGCCCAGAATAGTGGAACCGAAAGAGTGTGAAACTGCATTCAGCATTTCACTTATGGCGCACGTATACACAAACGTGTGCATATCATTTCTTTTTTTTTGCTTCCTTTTATTCCTCCCGTAGTCAGCATTGCACTTTTGTTTTGTTTTGTTTTGTTTTGTTTTGTTTGTCATTTTGTTCCAAGACAACATAAAAAGCGTCAAGCAGATTTTCCACATGACCACTAGGACAGCTTTTATCTTGATAAGAAAAGACATTGCCACGTTCCCATAAAGAGAGCTTTGGTATGTCCTCGCGCTGGCTATCCTTCAAATGTAAATATTAATTTTACAACATCAGCAGTTGTCATGGGCTGTGAAAGGGAAAATGTGTTTTTCTCTTAAGCAAGGGCTTTTAATTTTTAAGGAAGCGGAGCACACAAGGGCTTTCTATGCTCGGCATTGCACCAACATTGTTCAAAGGGTGTTAAGTGGATGGGATAGATGCGTGAATGCGGGAAGACGAGAAAATACATTTGCACGGGAACAAGCGTTTATCAACAAGCTCGAATAGCTAACAAGCAACACGGTGTCGGAGCAGCGTTCCAGAAAAGAGTGTGCTCACTGGGCCACGTTCGCTACAACTGAGCCTTGACGAGATGTTTTTCTCTAACTTTAGAGTAGATGACTTTTCAAAGTAGTTAGAATCAAAGGATTAAACCTTACGCACATGTAGGATAGCAACGTAATTTATGATGATGTTGTTAATTATACCTGGTGCCAAATATTACTGAATAGTTCTCATTTTAGACTTTGCAGTGGTAGAAATGTAGCCGGTCTTGAGGGGCCCCTCATATCCACACGGAGGTCAGTCAGGAGTCATTCATGAGCCATGCCAAAACCGACGACTCAAACCATGCATATGCCACAAAGCCGTCTGTTTCCAGCGCTTCCTTTGCTTCGCAGTACCGTCTCCAATTGCACCCTGAATGCCACA
The DNA here is from genome assembly GCF_051991245.1 of Festucalex cinctus. Taxonomy (NCBI): domain Eukaryota; kingdom Metazoa; phylum Chordata; class Actinopteri; order Syngnathiformes; family Syngnathidae; genus Festucalex; species Festucalex cinctus. The sequence goes on from NC_135411.1 coordinate 49,021,343, forward strand.
CCGCTCCTCGTAAAACAGTTTACCGGGTGCTTTTTGACGCCTGCCATCTCCCTTCTGCTTTCACACAGCTTTGACTGGATATAAACAAATAACTGTGTTATTAGTAATGCTATATATTCTATTCTACTCTAAAGGTGCCACTGTGCAGAGGATGCCAACCTCTGTCACATATTTATTAATCTATTGATGGCCAGATTTGGGCATCTGGGGTGGTTGTCTGTGTATATTAATCTAGTTTAAGTTTCTCCTTTAATGTGGATTGTGGATTGTGGAGTGGTTGAATGATACACGTGTGCAGCCTCTGACCGAGGCCAACTGATTTAATAGGGGGTCAGTTCGTTAGCGGGACGATCAACACAATACACAATGAGCAACACTTAAATGGGTTACTATACTTTCGAGGACTTACTGATAATTTCTCTCCATCACAAACGCTTCATGTAAACAGATAATGTGAATAATACGATGGTCTGTAAAGATGTGCTTTGCTTATTTATTATTATTATTATTATTATTATTATTATTATTATTATTATTACTGCAGTATTTGAGGAAATATGGTATGACCGTTCCTTCTTTTTAAAATGTGTCAAAAATGTTTACACTTCACATACATCACCATGCATTTTTCCTCCACTGTCCTCGTAAGTATAGCAATGTAAGTAGCGACACACATAACTAACACAGGTTAATTGACCTTTCGCATAAGCTCCGCCCCCCTTACTGTTACTGTTGCTAGTCCGTCAAGCTTGGTGACTCCGACAGCACAAGCCGTGACGGGAAGACTTACACCGGCGTGTATTAGTGATTTCTTTTGGAGCAATAACAGTGCAATATCCTCCAGATCGAGGCAAAAAGGTTTACAATATGCAGTGGAGGGTTATAGTCATAATATTAAATTAGCCAGCGAAGGGGAAACATACAGGACGCACGCTAAATCTGAGAAAACCCCATGACCTATACTTCCGATGCAACCAGCACAGCATTATGGACCAGTCGTGCTCTTGTACTGCCGGGAAAGTTTTCTTACTTATATTAGTCTAGTATTGTTAAAATATGAGGATTACTGTTAGGTCAGCAAGTTAGCTAAACCTCGGTGTTTATAGCTGGCTAAACATTAGTGAGTTTTTTTTGTCTTTGAAAGCATCAGATCAGTCGTTGTTATTCTTTGTCCATCATAAAAAAATAAATATTTATGTCACCCTAGCCATGGATTTAGTTAAGGTTAACAGCCTTCGAGCTGCTCCCTTGTCTGGTTCAACACTTGTACAGCAAGCGCAAGGTTGGGATACTCCGGAGACGGGTGTCCGTTCACAAAATGCTGCATGAAAAATGAAAACAAGATAAGCTCGTGGCACTTATTAGGACGCTAAGTTTGCCAAAATTGACGAAGCTTTGTGTTAACGTTAGCTCGCAACATTTAGACAAATGCAAAAGCTAACAGAAGACATTAAACTAACATTAACCACTGACTGAACAAGCTTAACTTAGATGGCAATGACATTCTAGTAATATATATTATTCATTAATAGTAACTACAATAACTTTGATATCGTTTTGTGACAGTTATTGCCCCGAAAGCAAACTACACTACAGCTAGCTAGTTAGCCCGATAGAGTTAGCATAGTCTTACCTTAGCACAGTCCGATTTACGTACTCCGTAGGCACACCGCTTCATCCTTTTGGAGGTCCGGAGCTTGTTAATGGTTGTCACTCTTCTTCCCTAAAGTTTTATGGTGGTGAGCAGCCTCGTAAGCCATCAAATAAAATCAATCAGACTATGGACATCATCGAGAGCTGAGTAAAGCGTGACGGACTATGCTTACATAGCAACGGTTGCTCAATGTGTGATTGGTCAATGCTCGTTTGGGGGGCGGAGTTTGCGAAAGGTCAATTAACGGCCAAGAAACTTCACACAAACGGTGATAAAAAAAAAAAAGAAGAAGAAAGAAAGAAAAAATTAGGCTACTTTCTTTTGGGGGACAAACAACTTTTAAAACAAAAATTGAGATGGCATTTTGTTCTGAGATATGGCGACAAACGTTACAAACTTGACACTTTGCTATTATTCAAACACACACAAATGCTTGTGAGGAGGACTTATGTGCCTGCATGTTTGTGTGTGTTCATATCAACAAGTGTGTACAATATGTGTGTGTGTGTGTGTGTGTGTGTAGCTCGCCTCTCCTCACTTGTACACGGAGTGCCTGCCTTGTCCTGCCTTCAGACAGCCCCCAGATCAGCCGAGGGGCTTTTCCAGTGTGACGTCCTACAGCTAATTACACTTATAGACTTCTTAGAAACAACACTGATAGGCAATTCTGAAATCAAGTGAGTATGCTGTGCTGTGTGATTGCTTCATGTACTCTTTGAGGTTGATTTGGGAGTGGCAGAGGGGTGGGAAACAATCTGGTTACCCTAATGACCGCTGGTCTTGAATCAACACACATGGTTGTAGACTGTTGTTGCTCATTCTTTATAATCTTGCCCAAGAATGATTGTGTTTATATGTGTGTCTGTGTGTGGTGTGTGCGTGAGGCTCATGAGGTAGAGAAGCCATCTGCTGGTTTGCTCCCCATCCAGACTCGGAAGCAGTGATTACACCTGATGACCACAATGACGGTTGTATAAAAGCATTTTAACACTTGGACATGCTGTTCAGATTAAACTTCTGTTGTTAATGGTAAAATATGTACAGATGTAATTTCACCCCAAAAAGTTCAAAGTGAAGCCATTGATTTTCTAAACAATCCTTTTTGTTGCCGTGCGGGTGCTTTATCTTTCATTGTACGTGAATTTGGACAGGGAGTAATTATGTTTTTGTTTTTTTAATGGTTTTGCCTCAAGCCCTGTGCTCACTTGTTGTTTACACGCAGAACATATCCGTGGCTCTTTACGCTTGACCGACCAAGGATGAAAGACTCCAAATTACAGGGTGTGTTACCAAGCTTCGACCATCAGGTGCGTTCAAGTGGCATCTTGGAAAAATTGCTGACACTGTGGCGGACTCAAATGTTAATGGTGTTTGCGTGAAATAATAGCCTGCCAAGAATCAGATCAGATTCCTTCACATATTTTTGAACAATTCCTTCAGACTGTTATCTAATAAAGCCATCCCTTCAAAACTGACCAATGGAATCCAATGCAATCAGTTGTAACCAATCAAACTATGAATGGGGTTTAAAAAAAAACATTATCTGGAGTAACATGCATTTATTAAAGGGGATGGGTGTGCGTTGTATTTTTGTGGTGAGGTCAAACTGTTACGCTGCAGTATAATTGTGCAATGCTTCAAAATGACAACAAAAACAAAAAAATATCAATGTGTGCAGATGGAGCCTAAAGTGAAGCTGATGCAATGTCTGCTGTGATAAGTTGAAATTGTGTTTGAGGGGGGGGACAGACTTTGACCCTGCTGTATACCTCTGAGCCCTATCATGAGCTAAAAACACACAATATCCCAGGCAAACCGACTGGTTTTCCCTCACATGTTCACACACACACACACAAATCTGTTCTCAGCAGAATTTAGTAAGATTTTGTCCAAAATGCACTCAAACATTTTGTTTGAATAGAAAAAATATCTTTTCCAAATGAGTTGTATATTAATGTTGCTAAACAATGGCAAAATATGTCAATCGCATTGTCAAATATTTGTCCAGTTGGATCATAATAAAGCATTTTTGTTTGATTTCTTACTCGGTTCTGTCGAGGACAGGTTGTACAGACACATAGCTGTCCGCCTGAATCTCTGTACACTTTATAACGTAAACCTCCAACTAGCAGCCGTCTGACACGGACAAATGCTGTGAATAAAAGCACACTTTTACTTACATTATATAGATATGATTACCTATATCTAGAGAGAAAGAATATTATATACAGTATGATGAATAGAAAATAAAGAGACACCTTTTCAATTCGCCTGCGTGTGGGTTCATTTTGTGTTCGATTTGCATATTGTATAGTGGAACTCCCATCGTCAAACACTGGTACGTTGGGTGACCTCTCGATTTGTCACTAGTATTGATGGTTTCCATTTCCATACGGAACAAAAACATAAAAGCAACACTTGTTTTTGCTTGCATTTTTCATAGACTTTCTGTTAGTGAGCACCTTTGCCAAGGTCCACCTCATGTATGGCATATCATGATGAAGTCATCCTTCAACATTTCTTGACAATAATAAGTTATATGTGACCTCACTAGTGTAAACATGACATTCTCATGTATATTACATTTGTGGAATATGAGTTATGAAGTAAAATCCAGCTGTTTTTATCCATCTCATTTTGCCACTTGTGGTTGACTGATGATGACATCACAGTTGCTCAGGGCTCAAGCAATAACCAATCACAGCTCATCTGTTTTCTGAAACTGAGCTATGATTGGCTGTTACCAGAACCCAAGCATCTGTGATGTCATTTTCAATCGACATCAAGTAGCAAAATGGCCACTTTCCTCCAGGTGGAGGAGTGGAACCGTCACTTGCCTTCGGTGCTGGTTGCCGTGGGTTCGCTCCCCCGCCTGGGAGACCCATGTGGCTTACATGAAGTAAGCTTGTGTGAGTGTTTGAATGAGTGATTAAAAAAAAAAAAAAAATGGCCACCTTCTGATATTGATAAAACTTCTGGATTTTGATGCTTAGCTCATATTCCACTAACGCAATATTAACCATAATACCGTATTTGGGCTGCTGTCAAGAATTTTTTCAGGGGTTGACGTCCACTTTAAAGAGCATGATTATTGCACAGGTGTTCCTTAGACTGCCCTCATGGCCACAATAAAACGTGCAGTTTTATCACACAGGGATGCTCTGGATCGACGTATGCGACAGCGTGCAACAGTTCCTGCCAAGGAGTATGAGTGGACCACCAATTTAAAAGCCATGTGACAGTGGTGGTAATGCACAGCCCAACACTGCTGAAATTATTATTTGTATACACATACCTATGGCAGAAATAATACTTAAAGATACACTTCAAGTAAACGTAATGAGTCTGAGCATCTCTGTTGGATGCCCATTTTCAGAAAGTTGCATTAATAGTTGTAGACACTTAGGATGATGAAGCACACCTTCCACTTAGTGCAAAAAGCATGAGAGAATATTTAGTCACCTAATGAGGCTCATGCAGAAACAAACCAATGCAATTAAACACTTACTGTGCTGTCTATTTATGCTGATGGCGTTCAGGAGAGAGACTAAATGTGTGCCAAGTAGATTTGCATTAAATAAGCACAAGTGGTTCTATACGACTCTTTAAATAAGCATGCAAGCAGAATCCACAAGATGCCAAAATGAGCACATTGGCCTTGCAAACTGTGTTTTTGATATAAATATATTTTTTAATTCAGTGGTTGTTGCACTTCATTGCACTGCTTTTGTTATTATCGAGGTTGAAAAGCAAGCCAATCTATGAGTGTAGGAAGGAATGAATGAGGAGCTCAGCTACACCTGATGAATATTCATCATCATTCATACGGAGCTCCGTGTCATCGTCATAGAGATTAGAGTGGTTGACAGGATTATGGGGGAGACTGTGCGTCACTCTGCTTTTTTCTTACCTTTGACTTTCTTAAACATGAGATTGGGTCACTCACTTCCAAGTGCTTCTCAGGTTTCCTGTTGCTCAGATAAACTCAACATATTCCTCCATGTTCGTCTATTTATTCTTTTTCAATTCTCTGTGATCCTCTGAGACCTCTTCCCTCACATTTCTCTGTTTGGAAGCCTCCCATAGAGCACTGTATGGCACTGTAGTAATTGCTTTCTTCAGCTCCATTGGCCCAATAAGAGGAAATTGCCTTTTATGCAAATAGCCCATAAAGCACACTGAGCGTTACCCAGCATGTGTCCCTCAAGAATCCCACATCAGATGATTTTCTTTCACTCACAGCTGACAGCAGTAACTCAGCGGATTCGTAAAAGAACGGACATTTTGATTGAGAAATGTTCATGTCATTTGCCCAACAACAACAACAAAATGTTTATACTGTACAGTAACTGTCTATAGATGTCACATGATGGTGGCAAAGCACTAGTTTTGTCCAAATGAAACTCCTCAACTTCAACATAGTTCCTTGGTCCCAAGATGATCCAAATGTGGCAAAGCTTTACTATTGCCTAATTGGAGTTCCTCAACTCACTTCAACGTCGTTCTTTGGCAGCAGGATTTCATCAAAACATTACTTCTGTCTGAATTAATATTCATTCCTTTTACATACTGCAGTTCTTTGTCACGGGATGCTACAAAGTGATACCAAAGCACTACTTTTGTCCAAATGAAACTCCTCAACTTACTTCAGCGTAGTTCCTTGGCACCATGATGACGCCATGAAAATACTTTTACTTCTTTAGCCAAAGCACAAAAACAGTGAATAAGTGAGTTTTTGAGCAAATAGGTGAATTTACAAAATATCATACTGCACATATTTCCATTAGAAACATTTTGTATTGAGCTGCCAGACCTTTTCTTATGTTGCAGCAAGTTTCATTTATGTTTTATGTGTTATGGTCCCTCTGCTATTGGCTGGCAACCAGTCCAGGGTGTCCCCCGCCTACTGCCCAGAGCCAGCTGAGATAGGCGCCAGCACCCCTGAGACCCTTGTGAGGAATAAGCGGTCAAGAAAATGGATGGATGTTATGGTCCCATTTTTCATTTTATATTTTCAGTAACCAAAATTATGGTTTCAAATCCAAGGTTTGCTTGGACTCACAATTTGGAGTTTCCACTCTATCTGTATTGTTAATTTTGATTCTACTTGTGTTAAATCTCATTAGCTCGTGCTCAGCCCACTTAATTCCAACCCATAATAATTCCTGCAAGCATTCAAACACTGACTGATTTTATCACACTTTGACCGCATCATACTATATACCGTATATCCAACGTGTCTATGGTCTTCCAGAGCAATACTGATATGCTTCCCATGCCGCCCTTGATTTATGCATACACACAAGCGCACACACATATGTGCTCTTTTGATAGCTGAGTCATGTCATGTATCGTATGACGATAAGAAGAACATGAAGTTAAAAGGCAGCAGCTGTTTCACCTTCATCCTCGCTCCCTCATTCTCCTTCTGCATCTTTCCATCCTCCCACTGCTTTCACAACGATGTGCTAAACGAGCCAAGATAGGGGCAAATCCCTCCTTGGAGCAGAACAGGCAGGAGAGGTAGAGAGAGAGAGCGTTGTGCATATGCAAAGCACTTCTTCAAACTTCTCTTTCTCTCCAACTGACCTCCATCCATCTGTGTTTTGAGCTGAATGCAAAACAATCAGCTCACAGATCCCCAGTAACCCACTGTCCTCTGGTTTGCTGGCAATCTGGTTGCCTCCATCATGAAGAAATAGAACTATACTACAGTAAGTGTAACTACTTCATACCATTCATACCATTCTTCCAAAAATTATTTCTCAATTGTTTATCTAAGGACCTGACATATTTTGTTTTAATTAAGCAATGCAGATCAGTTCTGTCATAAAAACTTGTGAAGGGTATCAAGAGCGGTGTTAGAGTGTTGAATGGGTATCGCATGACATACTGTTCGGGCCACAAATTTTGGCCTATAATACCTTGATAGTCTTACTCTTGAGATTAAATTCTACCCTGCACAGATTCAAGACAGATAAAGCAAATCAGCACTGGAACATAACCTTCAGACTCCTCCACGTTTCACAGTAGGTACATTGTTCTTTTTGTAGCTTCATTTCTGAGTATGTAAACAATATAGCCGATGTGACTTGCCAAAAGGCTCCGGTTTCATCTAATCTATCCACAGAACATTCTTCCAAGGCACTGAGGCTTGACAATAAACATGTTTGGCAAATTCCAGTCTAGCTCAGTGACAACTGACCATTATGTTTTTCGTGTTTTTTTTTTTTAATTCATTTCTGCTGTTTTTGTTTCTTTCTTTCTTTGTTTCTTTGTTTTAATATGGGGCCCTGTTCATTCAATACCACACATGGGCTATATTATTTCACATAACAGTGTGAAAAGTCTATAATATCCAACAAATGGTGTATTAGAATATGTGTTTGCAATAACACCAGTCAAAACTAAAAACATTTGAAGGAAAAGACAGCTATCAGACACCTATTGAAGCAATGTTTTATCTTGGCCTATGGCACAGGTGGCGAGATCCGGTCCTCGAGGGTCAGAGTCCTGCAGGTTTTGGATATTTCCCTTCTTCAACACAGCTGATTCATGATCAGCTCATCAGCAAGGTCTGCTGAAGCCTGATAACGAGCCTGTTAATTGGAATCAGCTGCACTTCGAGTAGGGAAATCTATAAAACCTGCAGGACTCCGGCCCTCGAGGACTGCAGTTTGCCACCCCTGGCTATGGCGTAAAATGGTTCTCAGCGTACACAGTGACTGCAGTGTAGAATAGGCCTGCCGTTTAGTGTACTCACATGGGGACACACTAAATAATGTTTTGTCTCCCTCCAGCGGATGATTTTAAAAGGCAATGACTAAAACTGAAGCCAACAAAACAGCATACAGTACTAAATGTACCCTTTGATGAAGAAAATACAAATTGAGAAGTTTCTCATTTTCTCAGATCCAGGTATTGTTCATTCAAAAATACTTCAAGACCTTAGTGTCTTGCATAGTGTCAACATGACTCATATACATGACAAATTCTCCTCCGTGGTCCAGCGTTGCCAGCTGTCTGGTGGGTCAATATCAGTGGTGCGTTTAGAATCCCCAAAGTGCTCTCTGTGTTGGTTCAAAGGGGGGGGGGACAATTTGCCATCCCAAGGGGCGATGTTTCACGTGGCTTGTATTTGAGAGTTTGACAGCAAAAGAGAAGAAAACTCAAACTTAACAGCAAAGTATGTTCCCCATCATAAAATAATGGTGGTGCTGTATTGCTACCTCTGGGGGAATGCAGTGGTCACAAGTTATTTAACTTTGCAATAAAGTCTGCTAGTTTAATGCTGGCACATAATCAAAACGCTATCAACGAGCTAACGAATGGCATCAGTGTCACAGTGTTAAGCAACGGATGTTTGAACACAAACGGTGGATTAGGATGGGTAGTATTACAATATTCACAAGTATATGTTCTTTATTCTCTGCAATGAATGACTAATATTACTGCCGTATTGAGAATCTGAAACCGTTCTCAACTTCAGTATGGAGTTATCTGTATTATAGTGCCCCAGGTGGTGAAGACATGCACACCAGAAAGAGCAGCACAATGTCCATTGAATGGAATCCAAAAAGGTTTTAATTTCTTTCCACTGCATTTAATTTTACCATCCCTGTATGTTTTATATATTAATGGCATAGAGTGCTAGTTTTCTTATTGAAATTATCTTTTTTGGGGGGGCTGGAAAGACATAATGGCATTTCAATTTATTCCATTTACTTTAATGGGGAACTGTGATTTGAAATGTGACTGTTTTGAGTTACGAGGGTGTTCATGGAACAAATTAAACTTGCCTCATTGCATATTTTTGCGAAGTAGTATTGAGGATGAACCAAGTACATGTAACCAAAAAAGCGAACTATCTGGATGGAGCAGGTATTTTTTTTAAGGTGAAGCATTTCATTTGCTATTTTTATTTTTTTTCAACCTAATTAGTTTTCAAAACTTTTTGTCACCTCATTTCAGGTACCTGATTTAAGGATTTTCTTGACATTTTATAATATGATTTGTATTTAATAATCTGCTTTATACGTTTTAAGTTATTTATACAGGACTGTCTCAGAAAATTAGAATATTGTGATAAAGTCATTTATTTTCTGTAATGCATTTAAAAACCAAAAATGTCATATATTCTGGATTCACTTGGAAACACTTGCAGGTGTTTCGAGTTAATTAGACGATTCAAGTGATTAGTTGAAAAGCCTACTAGTATACTTTTTCATGAAATTCTAATATTTTGAGATAGGATATTTGAGTTTTGTTTAAGCTGTAAGCCATAATCAGCAATATTAAAATAATAAAAGGCTTGCAATATTTCAGTTGATTTGTAATGAATCCAGAATGTATGACATTTTTGTTTTTTTAATTGCATTACAGAAAATAAATGACTTTATTACAATATTCTAATTTTCTGAGACAGTCCTGTATGTCTAAGTGATGCTATTGGATGTGTTTAGACCTAGTCCAAATGATATTTGCTTTATCACTTAGAATGTTGTGGAAATCAGCCATAATCCACTCTTGTCATGTGATTGTTTACATTATTATACTCTTTAATAACTCAAAGAGAAAGTATATATTCTTTTTACACAGTGAAGCTGAAGGAAAACCACAAGAGTATTCAGTGGCTGTTACACCTTCTGTGCTGTTCTTAAATAAAGATCCCACGGCTGTTCAAACACAGCCAATGAAACTGGTGAGAAGACACACAAATGCATGTCTTCAACAGGAAATTAGCACATCACAATAAAAGAAAACGTACAATTATACTCATGTGGAGAACCCCACTTCAACACACGTACAATTGCCTCATACATTGCATCATCATACTCGCACATACAACCCTCATCACCCTCACAATGCAATCAAAAGAACATTTCATTTCATTCCTGCAATTGTACCGGTTCACGTCTGATCCAAATAATACTCTTACTTACTTTAATACTTTAATTTTGAACATTTTTTTAAACTCAATGATTGACTTGCATCTTTGCAGGTCATTACCAAAACTATTCCACAAATGAACACCTCTTACAGAAACACACATTTGCTTAATATTTGTTCTTGCTTTGGGATACTTGTACCCCTTATGTCATAAGGACTGTGTCTAATTTCAAATAGCTTCTGAATACTGTGGCAGAGTAAATTGTTGTTAACTTTATACATTATTTGTGCTATTTTAAACTCAAGTCGTAAAATTTCATTGTGTTTAATTTAATAAATAGTGAATGTGTTGGTTCACTATATTTTGATCGATTAATAATTCTTATGGCTCGTTTTTGCAACTTGAAAACAGAGTTAGTTTTTGTTTTATATGCATTTCCCCAGATTTCCACACAAAAAGTCAAATGTGGTAATAATAATGAACAATATAATGTGTATAATGATTTCATATTCAGGACATCCTTAGTTTTATAGAGTATCCTGATGATTTTTGACATTTTCGTTTTGACATTTTCTATTGTGTGACTTCCAACATAATTTATCATCTATAACTACTCCAAGAAATTTATTTTCATACATTTTCTTCACATATATATTAAAGGGGACACATGGGAAAGTAACTTTTTCATTTCTCGTACACATATAGCTGGTTTTCTGGAGCTTTTGCATCAAGTGTGAAATCAAACAACTAAGGAAGTCTAGTTATATGCCTATTTCTGAAAATGTGTCCGTGAGCAAGTCATTCTGCACAACCACCCCACTGTTACAAAACAGTGGGACTAATAAACATAACCACCTCCACACTGTTCTCAGCCAATGACATGATCAACACGGCTAGCCAAAGATCACATATTGGACATGGACATGTGCATATATATATATATATATATATATATATATATTTTTTTTTTTTTTTTATTTTTTTTTTAAAGGGCGTTTTTGTCATAACAACTGGTTTGGAACGGCCTGTCCTGTCCTATGCGGACCCTGGCCATGCCTTGTCTCTCGCTGCCACCTACTGACCAAAGTGAGTACTTTTCATGTTAAATAATGAAAGCAAAATATAAGGGCATCACATGTGCAAAGGCACTATAGACTGAGAGAGTTTTGGTAACATTTTGCTGGCCGCTATAATAACCAACATCTTAATTTAGCTTAAAATTATTTGAATGTATCTGATAAATGTTGTTTGACTGATTAAATGTGGACTCAAGTATTTCTCAGTTGTTGAGAATGGTTATTGAATTGGGTTAGTGCTACAAGTTAAGATAGATTATTCATGTGAAATGCATAAACTTGCCAGAAAATGGCGGAAATGAAACGATAATGTAGTGCATGCACGCATGTGGTGGGGTTGTCTTCCCCCAAGAATGATAACGCAGTCATTTGCAAAGACTTCCCAAGTAGCATGACGAGTCACTAGACCAAAGCAGAAATCAGTATATCACTTTTATAATATATGAACTATATAATCAGTGAATTGAGCTTACATTGTGTCATCTTTTGTTCAAGCACATTGCAACTAGCAATGACGTTGATCAGTATTTTAACTAGTGTTTAGCACCTTAGTAAAGTTAGTTTGATCTAGTTGATTTATTGATTAAAAAAAAACACAAAAAAAACAACAACAATCTGAAATTGTTGCAATTTGTTTCTCCCATAATCAGAATAGCTACAATGTACGAAAATTGTTTCAGAAAGATGTTGCCTCTGTAACTTATGTTTTTTTTTTTTTTTTTTTTTTTAAATTAAAACACCACTTCGGTCACAATTTTTTCCCAGACTGACAGATTGACGGACTGATGGCGGGCAAACGGATTGACAGACTGACGGATAGACGACACACTGATGGGTAGACGGAGTGACGGGTAGATGATTGACGGAAGGACCGACGTATTGACGGACGGAACGACGGATTTGACGGGTAGACGGACAGCCGGATTGACTGACGGACCGACCGACGGATTGACGGAAGTACTGACGGGCCGACGGGTGACGGACGGACGTATTGACGGACGGACCGACGGATTTGACAGACGGACCGACGGATTGACGGAAGGACTGACGGGCCGACGGACTGACGGATTGACAAACGGACCGACGGATTGACGGACGGAATGACGGGCCGACGGACTGACGGATTGACGGACGGACTGACGGATTGACGATCGGACTGACGGACGAACTGACGGTCGACGGATTGACGGATGGACGAACGGACTGACGGATTGACGGACGGAGTGACGGATTAATCCGTCGGTCCGTCGGTCCGTCCGTCAATCGGTGGGCAGACGCCCGTCTTCCCACTACCCATCAGTCCGTCAATCTGTCAGTCCGGGAAAAAATATGACCGAAGCGGTGTTTTAATTAAAAAAATAAAAAATAAAAACATAAGTTACAGAGGCAACATCTTTCTGAAACAATTTTCGTACATTGCAGCTATTGTTCTGTTTATGGGAGAAACAAATTGTCATGGTTTGGCTCTCAGGCCTCTGTTTGTTTTCTTTCCAGCACCCAAGTGATTGGTGGGCGTTTCCCTCTTTAATGACCGCACCTGTTCCTCGTGGACAATCAATGGACTTTAAAAGCCACTGCGCCACTACTGCTGACTGCCAGATTATTCATCTTGCTCACTGCTGTGCAGCCAAGTGTTTATTCTAGCGTTTTCATAGCCTTTCATAGTTTTTCACGTGTCTTGTATTACTACGTCGCCCTGTTGTACTTTGTAGAATGTTTGGATTTTAGTTTGCGTTCTCTCACCTAGACTTGTAGTGTTACCTTTTACGTGTGCGCTGTTGGCCACGTTTTCCTAAATTGAACTTTCTATTTCGTGTTGTATGATGTTTGTTGTGAATCCTTGCTTTTTGTAAGCAAGTGTTTTTCGTTAATCACTATTTTTCTCCTTGCCTTTTGCAAGTGTTTTCGGTTGAGTTGTTTTTGTACTGGTTGTCTGACCAGCTTTTTTGGTTGTTTGTTTCCGCGCATCTCAGCGGAATAAGTTCTTTATCATCCTTTTTCTGGTCTGCGTATTCTGGGATCCACTCTCGCCGGCCATCCCGGCCCCCCTTAACAGAATAATCTGGCCATGGATCCCGCAGGCCCGGAAGAGGTACGTCACGCTTTGGCCAGTCAAAGGAAGTTGGTGGGGCAGCATGACAAATCGCTGCGTGAGATGCAGGAGGCGATTTCCACGCTGGCCCGCCAATTTGGGGAGCTTTCGACCCGGGTCGGTCAAGCAGGAGCATACGCTTCTCCCCGAGCTAGCTCGACTCCTGACTTTGAGCAGGCGCTGCCTTCTAATGTTGCTATTAGCGAACCTTCTCTGCCACATCCGTCACGTTACGGAGGGGAACCCGGTATGTGCAGTACCTTTTTGCACCATTGTTCCCTGATTTTTGACCAGCAACCGCTTACGTATGCCCTTGATTGCTCCAAGGTAGCATTTGTTATGAGCCTTTTGACTGGCCAAGCAGCCTCTTGGAGTATGGCCGTGAGCAATTCAGCACCTGAGCTCCGGTCTTCCTTCCCCGATTTTGTTCGTGAATTCAGATGCGTGTTTGATCATCCTGTGACGGGGAAGGAGGCCGGAGGCCAGTTACTTGACTATGTGCAGGGGCGGCAATCAGTCGCAAACTATTCTATTGGATTTAGAATCCTGGCCGCAGAAAGAGGGTTTGACAATCGAGCGCTTTGTTGTATATTCCGGCGAGGACTTTCACCCATATTGAAGGACGAGTTGGCAGTTCGTGACGAAACCACGAACTTGGAAGAACTCATAGCCCTGAGTATTAGACTGGATAATCGTATCCGGGAAAGACGGCGAGAACGGGGCTGCGAGCAAAGCAGCCAACGCAGAGACATGTCTGGATCCGTGTGGGAGAGGACGTACGCAGGGGATTCCGACAACGAGCCCCGTGATTCCAGACCACATACCGTGACTGACGCCGTAGCGGACAAGCCCATGCAACTGGGGAGTGGTCGACTTCACCCAGCAGAGCGGCTGCGCCGATCTCGGAGTGGGGCCTACTACTACTGCGGTCAAGTGGGACACCGCGTCACCGGCTGTCCAGCCAGAGCTTCACGGGGGCAACAAGTAACAACGCTGCTCCGCTCTCTACAAGCCCCGGCTGATACCCCGGTCTCGTCATCTACACCACAGCGTGAGTGCATTCGGACGGGGGTAGAGAAGAGTATGGTGGGTTCTAGAACTGTCAGCCACACTAGACTCGAACTTCCAGGGGAGGTAACGGGGCCAGGAAATGCTGTTACAGTTATAGCGCTTATTGACTCTGGGGCCGATGAGTGTTTCATGGATCCTGATATTGTTGAACAGTTGGGTTGTCCCTTAGAACCCCTTAAGGAATGTAAAGAGGTGCTGGATCTTGACGAACGCCTCCTGGCCGCTATTGAAAACGTTACGGCTCCGGTTGAGTTAAGGTTGACAGGTAACCACGTGGAGCGTCTTCGTTTTTTTGTTATGCCGTCCCGTTCGGCACCCATTATTTTGGGACTTCCGTGGCTTAAGAAACATAATCCAGAGATCGACTGGTCCAAGCCGGCCTTGGAAAACTGGAGCGAATTCTGTCATGCTAACTGTCTAGTATCCGCCGACCGCGATAAACCTACCTCTCCGCCTATGCTTCCGGAGGCAATCTGCCTTGACAATGTACCGAGAGATTATCATGATCTTAGTAAGGTTTTCAGTAAGGACCGAGCCCAGTCGTTGCCACCCCATAGACCCTACGATTGCGCTATCGACTTGATTCCCAATGCGCCACTTCCTACCTCCAGATTGTACAGGGTTTCGCAACCGGAACAAGCGGCCTTGCATGACTATCTCTTCCTCCTTGGCCGCCGGCTTAATCCGTCCGCCGACTTCACCGGTAGGATCAGGGTTTTTCTTCGTCGAGAAGAAAGATAAGTCGTTACGGCCCTGTGTCGATTACAAGGGTCTCAATGACATTACTATAAAGAATAAATACCCCTTGCTTGATTCAGCGTTTGCACCACTGCAAGCAGCCACAGTTTTTACAAAACTTGATCTTCGGAGTGCATACCACTTGGTTCGGATTCGGGAGGGGGGATGAGTGGAAGACCGCTTTCAAGACCCCGCTGGGACATTTCGAATACTTAGTAATGCCGTTCGGACTAACTAACGCACCATCCGTGTTTCAGTGTTTAACGACGTCTTACGAGATATGCTGGATCAGTTCTGTTATGTTTATCTTGACGACATCCTGATTTTTTTTCACGCGATCTCAAAGAGCATAGGATTCACGTACGCAAAGTACTCCAGCGATTACTGGAGAACCGGTTGTATGTAAAAGCTGAGAAATGCGAATTTCACTTAGACTCGGTCCAGTTTCTGGGCTTCATAGTGGAGAGAGGACAACTTAGAGCAGACCCAGCTAAGATTCAGGCTGTGGTGGATTGGCCCTCTCCATCGTCTAGGAAACAGCTTCAAAGGTTCCTAGGGTTTGCTAATTTCTATAGGCGCTTTATCCGAAACTATAGTCAAAGGGCACAACCACTTACACGGCTTACATCTGATAAAGTCCCATTCCAGTGGACTCCGGAAGCGGAATTAGCTTTTTCTGAATTAAAATGATTGTTTTCTACTGCACCAGTGTTGAAGCATGCTAACCCAGAACTTCCTTTTGTGGTCGAGGTCGACGCATCCAGTTCAGGAGTGGGGGCGGTCCTTTCCCAACGCTCCCCAGATGACCAGAGGCTGCACCCCTGCACGTTCTTCTCAAAGAGGCTTAGCCCTGCAGAGGTCAACTATGACGTTGGGAACCGCGAACTTCTGGCCATCGTACTGGCTCTACAAGGCAAGGCAAGGCAAATTTATTTGTATAGCACATTTCATACACAAGGCAACTCAATGTGCTTTACACGAGGAAAGACAACACATAAGCATCAAGAAGCAGTAGTTAACATTCAGAGGGAAAAAATAAATAAAAATAGGTTACAAAATTTACTAAAAAAAAAACCCACTTAATTAAAGCTGTTTAAAAGTCCCTAATCAAAGGTATAAGAAAAAAAGCAAAGTTTTTAACCTGGATTTGAAAGCATTTACACTCGGGCTGACTTCACTTCTGTTGGTAGCCTATTCCATCTGTGTGCAGCATAATAGCTAAATGCAGCTTCACCATGTTTGCTTCGAACTCTGGGTTCCACTAGTTGGCCCAAGTCTGTGGATCTCAGAGCCCTGCTGGGTTTGTACTCAATCAGCATTTCTTGGATATATTCAGGACCCAAACCATTTAGTGATTTATAGACGAGTAGCAGAACTTTAAAATCGATTCTACAGCTGACAGGGAGCCAGTGTAAATCCTTAAGTACTGGAGTAATATGTTCTGATCTTTTTGTTTTGGTCAGAACTCGAGCTGCAGCGTTCTGAATGAGCTGCAATTGTCTCATGTTCTTTTGAGAGAGTCCAGTCAGAAGACCGTTACAGTAATCTAGTCTGCTGGAGATAAAAGCATAGATAAGCTTCTCTTGGTCTGCTTGAAGCATGCAGTCCTTCAGTCTGGATATGTTTTTCAGCTGGTAAAAGGCTGTTTTAGTGATGAATTTAATATGATTGCTGAAGGTCAGATCTGAGTATTAGTACCCCAAGATTTCGAACTTGGTCTTTAGTTTCTAAAGACAGTGACTCAAGCTGTTTTTTTTTTTTTAACAGCAATCCTCTTTTCATTATCATTTTAAACTTCCTTATGTTAAATTTTTTAAAGTTTGTTGAATAATGTTTTAAGATTGTTAGTTTGTAACCTATTTTCATTTATTTTTCTTCCTCTGAATGTTAACTACTGTTTCTTGATGCTTATGTGTTGTCTTTCCTCGTGTAAAGCACATTGGGTTGCCTTGTGTATGAAATGTGCAATACAAATAAACTTGCCTTGCCTTTTCTTTATTGCCGAAAACAATGAGCTCCGTTTTGTTTTCGTTCAGCTGAAGGAAATTTTGGTTCATCCAGTTGTTAACTTGCTCTAGAGAATGACACAATGCGTTAATAGAACTGCTGTCATTTGGGGACATAGATAAATACAGTTGTGTCATCTGCATAACTATGATAGTCAACATCGGTGTTCTGAAGCATTTGACCCAAAGGTAACATATACAGACTGAACAACAGGGGTCCAAGGACTGACCCTTGAGGGACCCCACATGTCATGGCCTTTCGATCAGATTCAAAATTTCCAATGGTCACAAAGTAACTCCTTTCCTCCAAATAGGACCTGAACCATTTAAGGACTGTTCCATTTAACCCCACCCAAGTTTCCAGCCTGTCTAACAGTATATTATGATCAATCGTGTCAAATGCTGCACTGAGGTCCAACAAGACGAGCACTGATACCTTCCCTGCATCAGTGCTCAATCTTATATCATTCAGTACTTTAATCAGAGCTGTTTCTGTACTGTGATGAGGTCGGAAACCTGACTGGAATTTATCCAAAAGTCCGTTTAAGCTCAAAAAATTGCTGAGTTGATTAAAAACCACTTTTTCAACTATTTTAGTTACGAAGGGAAGGTTTGCGATTGGTCTATAATTTGCTAGCAGGGAGACATCCAGTGTTCTCTTTTTTTAGAATGGGCTTGACGGCGGCTACTTTAAGACATTTAGGAAGTTCACCTGATTGAAGTGAGCAATTAATTATTTGTTGTAAATCGATCTGAACAGATTTCACAATGGTTTTGAAAAAGCCAGATGGTATTGAGTCAAGACAGCTCGTGGAAGGTTTCAATTGCTGAACCAAGTCTACTACAGTATTTTGATCCACTGAGTCAAATTCTGTCATGGTAATTAAATTATTCCTAGGTGATTTTAAGTGCAGCATCGTTTTGTTATTTTGCTGGTTTGTAACAATGTTTGACCTGATGGCTTGTACTTTTTCACTAAAGTAGCAGGCAAATTCATTGCATTTATCTGTTGAGAGGAGTTCTGGCGCTGTTTGATTTGCGGGATTTGTAAGTTTGTCAACCACGCCAAATAGAGTGCGTGTATTGTTGAGGTTCCTACTAATAATTTCAGAAAAGTGTTGTCTAGCTATTACTAACTCTTGGTTAAAATGACAAAGACATTGTCTGTACAGGTCAAAATGAACTTGGAGTTTAGTTTTTCTCCACTTTCGCTCTGCTTTTCTGCATTTAGATTTCAAAGTCATTATGTTGGTAGTACACCTCCAAGGTGTTTTAGTTTGGGATGAAATGGTCTTAGTTTTAATAGGAGCAACAGCATCCAAAACATTTGCGATTTTTGAGGTGAATTCATCCAGAAGTTCATCAACGGTCTCTGCATTTACAGTTGGTGATGCAGCCATTAATTCCATAAACATGTTGCTTGTATTCTCATTTATGTACCTTTTTTTTAAATCGAGACAGTAGTTGTTTGAACTTCTGGGATTGTTTGTAATTCAAAAAACACACAAGAATGATCTGAAATAGCCAGATCTTTCACCTCAACAGATAAAATGTCAACACCTTTAGAGATGACGAGATCAAGAATGTGACCTTGATTGTGTATTGGACCTTTTACATGTTGTGAGAGACCAAAAGTATCAAGTATATTAATTAATTAACTTCTGGCCATCGTACTGGCTCTACAGGAGTGGAGACACTGGCTGGAGGGAGCGAAGGAACAATTCATCTACACAGACCACAAGAACCTGGAATATATTCGTGTAGCCAAAAGAAAGAACCCACGACAGGCAAGATGGGCTCTGTTTTTTACTCGTTTTGACTTTGTGCTGACTTATCGCAGGGCAACTCTGAATCAGAAGCCAGATGCCCTGTCACGCATCTTTGACCACGCCACAGAAGCCATGGTTCCTGAACCTATTCTGCCCGAACGCTGCATCGTGGGAGCATTGCAATGGACTATCGAACGGAAAGTTACCGACGCACTGGCCGGTATCCAAGTACTGGCAGAGGTTCCTCCTGGGAAATTGTTTGTGCCCCCTCAGGTACGCCCGGATGTTCTACAATGGGGACATGAGTCCAACCTCGCGTGCCATCCTGCAGTCCACCGCACGCAATACCTGGTGGAACAACGGTTCTGGTGGCCAGAACTCAGTAAGGACATCTCAGACTTTGTGAGGGCTTGTGTCGCATGTGCCTGTGGAAAGGCGTCCCACCAAGCCCCTGCTGGGTTACTACGGCCCCTACCGGTACCCTCTCGCCCTTGGTCCCACATTGCCATGGACTTCATCACGGGGCTGCCGGTGTCAAAAGGTAACACTGTGATTCTGACCGTAACAGATTTTCAAAGCTTGGCCATTTCGTGGCCTTATCAAAGTTGCCGTCTGCATTGGAGACGGCAAAACTGTTGATCAAGCACGTGGTTCGGCTCCATGGCATCCCCCTCGACTTGGTCTCTGACCGAGGACCACAGTTTGTGTCCCAAGTCTGGAAGCGGTTCTGCAGAGCATTGGGAGCCACCACGAGCCTGTCATCGGGCTACCACCCGCAAACCAACGGCCAAACTGACGCCTGAACCAGGAACTGGAAGCGGCGCTTCGCTGTGTGTGTGCCTGCAGTCTCCCGCATCATGGTCATCACACCTGGCCTGGGTTGAGTACGCACACAACACGTTGGTCTCCTCAGCGACAGGTCGATCTCCGTTCGAGACTGCTTACGGTTACCAACCTCCGCTGTTTCCATCCCAAGAGGGACAAGTAAACCTCCCGTCCGTGCAAATGCACCTTCGCCGAGCCCACAGAGTCTGGCGGGAGACCAGAGCGGCCTTGTCCCGTACTGCTGCCCGGAACCGGGCCATCGCTGATCGCCGCTGCCGCCCAGCACCAACCTACGCCCCGGGAGACAAGGTATGGCTATCCACCCGAAACTTACGGCTAGCAGGCGGGGCCAAGAAGCTGGGGCAGTGGTACGTTGGCCCTTACGAGATTGTGACTGTGGTTAATCCCGTGGCCATGAAACTTCGTCTCCCGCCATCCATGAGGGTCCACCCAGTCTTCAATGTCTCCCAGCTCAAGCCTGTTGTTTCCAGTGACTTGGCTCCTGCTCCAGTGACTCCTCCGACTGCTCGACGGTGACCCTATCTACACAGTCAGAGAAATCCTGGACTCCAGACCTCGTGGCAGGGGTGTCCAGTATCTGCTCGACTGGGAGGGCTACGGGCCGGAGGAGCGGCAGTGGGTCCCCCACTCCTGGATCTTGGATCCGTCCCTCCTGCGGGACTTCCATTCAGCTCACCCCTTGAAACCAGGTGGTCCGCCAGCGGGCGTCCGTTAAGAGGGGGGTACTGTCATGGTTTGGCTCTCAGGCCTCTGTTTGTTTTCTTTCCAGCACCCAAGTGATTGGTGGGCGTTTCCCTCTTTAATGACCGCACCTGTTCCTCGTGGACAATCAATGGACTTTAAAAGCCACTGCGCCACTACTGCTGACTGCCAGATTATTCATCTTGCTCACTGCTGTGCAGCCAAGTGTTTATTCTAGCGTTTTCATAGTTTTTCACGTGTCTTGTATTACTACGTCGCCCTTTGTTGTACTTTGTAGAATGGATTTTAGTTTGCGTTCTCTCACCTAGACTTGTAGTGTTACCTTTTATGTGTGCGCTGTTGGCCACGTTTTCCTAAGTTGAACTTTCTATTTCGTGTTGTATGATGTTTGTTGTGAATCCTTGCTTTTTGTAAGCAAGTGTTTTTCGTTAATCACTATTTTTCTCCTTGCCTTTTGCAAGTGTTTTCGGTTGAGTTGTTTTTGTACTGGTTGTCTGACCAGCTTTTTCGGTTGTTTGTTTCCGCGCATCTCAGCGGAATAAATTTCTATCATCCTTTCTCTGGTCTGCGTATTCTGGGATCCACTCTCGCCGGCCATCCCGGCCCCCCTTAACACAAATTGCACCAATTTCAGTTTTTCTTGTTTGTTTTTCTTCAATAAATCAACTAGATCAAACTAACTTTACTCACTCTGACTCTGACCCTTCATCTTCATTGGATCGTAAAGTGTTCCGTTCTAATGTTCTGACACTGAAGGTTTTTGTTTTGTTTTTTTACTACATTTTACTAACCTGTGGCAAGAGTAGGAAGAACACACGTTGAGCTGCTGTTGTCACTTCAAGGATGTTTATTCTTCCCTTGTGCTCAAATGCTACTCTATTCCCTCAGTGTTACTGCACCTACTAGTGGATGGATGTGGAATAGTGACATAGAAACGGAAACTACTGAGAAACTATAGTCTAAAGAACAAACAAATGAAAAAAATATATATATGTAGGTAAAAAAAATATGTAGGGTGGTCTCTGCTTTTATCCACTTTAACTTTCCTACTTCATTCTGTTTAAACATTTCTATAGACAGCTGATTTCAACTCTCTACATAGTCACATAAAAGTAAAAATTCAAGACCTCCAACTTGAGAAAAAAAAAAACCATAATAGGAATCGTTGCTGTATACCATTAAATACTAACCTTGCTCTCGCAAGATGAATTCTCGCGGTATTTTTGAGTTCACAAACTCCGGCGAATATCCATCTGGCTATTGCCAGGTTAATTAAATACTGCAAACTTAAAAACAAGAAAATGCTCATTTTTTTCTTTACTGTAGATTTTACAGAAATGTGTTAGTGTTTTTTCCAGGCTACAGTGGGTGTCAAAATCCCAACAATTGTTAATTTCATCTTTCTTCAAGGATTTATATATTTTGAACATTTTTGTATACAGCATGAACATATAACAATACATGACTTTAAAAAAAAAAAAAGGGAATATTTTGGTAAAGTACTAAAAAAAATGGAGTGAGGAAGCAATTGTGGGACTCAAACAGTCACTCTTGGATCTATCAAGTGTGAAGTCATGTTCACGCAAGTTATTGATGAACACTTTTGTATTTAATTTGTTAATATGTAATTCAAAGTAAAAGTACAAAATGTTCGACTTTGTCTCCTCATTTTGTGATTTGTACAAACCAAAAGAGACTTTCACACACAAAAAAAATGTTCAAAGTATTAACTCAGATTTTAACGGTGCGTAGTATGGTTTCCTGCATAAGCATAAGCATAGTATAAGCAACTAGAATATACACGTACCTATTTAACCAGAATATGCATTAGCATATGCAACTAGCATAGACACGGAAATAGACACCGAGCATATGCACTTAGACATGTACATATACACATAGCATGGACACAAGGACAGTTCAACGTTCGATAAACAGACATATGTCACGACATACGCCCAAAGACAAATACATATGTCAAGTCACACGCCCATAGACATAAGACATAGACGCAAAGACATATTTTTGGCACTCATGGAACCCCGAGAGAGAGAGAGAGAGAGAGTTGTGCATGTGCAAAGCAGTTCTTCAAACTGTGTTTTGAGCTGAACCTAGGAGAGTAGGTGTAATGCTCAATGGACTTTTAAGCAGGTACATACCATTCTTCCCAAAATTATTTCTCATTTGTTGATGTAAGGGCCGACATATTTTGTTTTAATTAAGCAATGCAGATCAGTTCAGTCATAAAAACTGTTCGGGCCACCATATATTTTGCCCCATAATACCTTGATAGTCGTACTCGAGATTTCATTCTACCCTGCACAGATTCAAGACAGATAAAGCAAATCAGCACTGGAATATAACATTCATACTCCTCCATGTTTCACAGTAGGTACATTGTTTTGTAGCTTCATTTCTGAGGATGTAAACAATATAGCCGATGTGACTTGCCAAAAGGCTCCGGTTTCATCTAATCTACCCACAGAACATTCTTCCAAGGCACTGAAGCTTGACAATAAACATGTTTAGCAAATTCCAGTCTAGCTCAGTGACTTCTCACCGACCATTGTGTTTTTTTGTGTTTGTTTTTAAATGTTTTTATGTTAATTCTGTTTCTTTGTCTGTCTTTCTGTTTGTTTGTCTGTCTGTTTATGGGCCCTCTGTTCATTCATTACACCACATTATGGGGTATATATATATATATATATATATATATATATGATATCCAACAAATGGTGTATTAAAATATGTGTTTACAATAACAGTCAAAACTATGTTTTTTTTTCTATTTAAAAAAACAAAACATTTAAAGAATTTGATAGTAAAGACAGCTATCAGACACACTAAAGCAATGTTTTATCTTGGCCCATGGCGTAAAAATGGTTCTCAGCGTACACAGTGACTGCAGTGCAGAATACAGTACACTCACATACACGATAAATAATGTTTTGTCTCCCTCCAGAGGATGATGTAAAATGCACGAATAAAACTGAAGCCAACAAAACAAGGACAAAGCGGCGTACAGTACATCAAAATGTACCTTTTGATGACGAAAATACAAATTGAGAAGTTTCTCATTTTGTTAGATCCTGGTAAAGTGGATTTGATAATACTTCGAGACCTTTAAAAATAAATAATCTTCCAATTAATAATGTGGACAAAAGAAATCTATTGCATAATTGCGTGAACAAAACAAACTTCATCCGGTAAATGATTGCCCTGTACTCGTCATTTGACTTTCGCTCAAACAGGTGCTCCTCTGATCGGTACTGCGCTGTGTTGCTTTCACTGTCATGGGAATCAACGACCACACCAGTGTCGTGTGGTCATAGCCCAATGACGTTATAATTTTATGGTATGACGTGCATCCATATTAGCGTTTTTGTTTCAACACTGGTTTGAAAAACAAAACAAAAACATTTCTTTTTTTTCTTTTTTCTTTTAAAAACAAACAAGGACTATACTTTTCCTGTTTCGCGCATAAAAGACACCCAACCTCGACTAAGTGTTGTGATGATTTTAAACATAAAAATAAGAACTGATGTGTCTTTCAATTTTCCATGATTAGGGCTTACGATTTCGATCAAGTCTTTCATCAGCACCTTATTAGAGCAAGACGTTCTTTAACACCAACGTGTTCGGGGTGAATTGAACGCAGCATCAACCGGCTCTTTGCTGACGAGCGGTTGCTTGTGGAAACAGCTGGTAGTTTCTGTCAGCGAACAACTCGTTTGAGTCGACAGCCACATTTAGTGCGAGGAAATCACATATTGGACTCTAAAGCAACTGACTCAGCCTCGACTTAACTCCCTGCTGGGCTTCTACCAAGGCTTGGGAGATGACATGTCTTAACTGTCTACTTTGTCAGACGTGTTAGCTAGCCAAGTGAAGCTCCGGGCAGTTAACGATAGCTAAGCTAATTCACGAGCACGCGTGGGGGTGTTTCCTGTCTGTGAGGTTGAAGTGATTGCTTAGTGTCAACATGACTCATATACATTACAAATTCTCCTCCAAACTCAGCTACGCCACGGTGGTTTTTGACGGGCCGCACGTGACGCTGACGGACCTGAAGGAGCGGATCATGGGCAGGGAGAGGCTGCGAGCCGGCGACTGCGACCTGCAGATTACCAGCGCGCAAACCAAAGAAGGTAACGTGACATTGTGATAGTGTACGTGTTGCTTTAATTGTTGAACACGTTTGACAGCTTAAAGGCTCGTAAGAAAACACGTGGTCCAGCGTTGCCAGCTGTCTGGTGGGTCAATATCAGTGGTGCGTTTAGAATCCCCAAAGTGCTCTCTGTGTTGGTTCAAAGGGGGGGGGATCCATTAGAATTTGCCATCCCAAGGGGCGATGTTTCACATGGCTTGTATTTGAGTTTGACAGGAAATGAGAATAAAACTTCTTCAGTATACAATACAGTATCTGTATTATAGTGCCCCAGGTGGCGAAGGCACACACACCAGAAAGAGCAGCACAATGTCCACTGAATGGAATCCAAAAAGGCTTTAATTTCTTTCCATTGCATTTAATTTTACCATCCTTGTATGTTTTATATATCAATGGTGCTAGTTTTCTTATTGAAAAACACATTAGAAACATTTATCTTATTTTTGGGGGCTGGAACGGCATAATGGCATTTTCATTTATTCCATTTACTTCAATGCTGAAAGATGATTTTGAAATGTGATTGTTTTGAGTTACGAGGGTGTTCATGGTACAAATTAAATTTGTCTCAAGGCCTCACTGCATATTTTTGTGAGGTAGTATTGAGGAAGAAAAAAAGCAAACTATCTGGATGGGGCAGGTATGTTTTTTTTTTTTTTATTTATTTATTTTTTTTTAAGGTGAAGCATTTCATTTGCTATTTTTTTCAACCTATTTTTTTGTGTGGTGTCACCATTTCAGGTACCTGATTTAAGGCTTTTCTTGACATTTTATAATGTGATTGGTATTCAATAATCTGCTTTGTACATTTTAAATTATTTATATGTCTAAGTGATTTTGTTTGTTCATGCTATTGAATGTGTTTAGGCCTAGTCCAAATGGTATTTGCTTTATCACTTGGAATGTTGTGGAAATCAGCCATAGTCCACTCTTGTAATGTGATTGTTTACATTATTATACTCTATAATACCTGAAAGGGAAAGTAATCAATGAATGGTCAAAAAAATCAGTATTGGCAGAATCAAGAAGAATTTGAAACCAGAATCAAATTTTGTGCAGGGTATGTAGGTGTGTTTCGGCTTTTGGAGATCAAACTTAATCACAAATCATTGCGGTTGATTCTTAGATGCAGGTTATGTGCTTGTTTTTAGTACACCTTTTATTTATTACAAATCCTGTAACTAATCAAATGTAAAATATATGTGATTTAGTTAAATAAAAATTGGGAAACACTTGGCTAAAGTACATCATACAAGATAATTTTACAAACAGCAGAGTGGATATAATGTCTGTCTGACAGAACTTAATTGACATATGTGAAGGAGTGGTTAATATATGATAGCAATGGCCTAGCAATCTCATAAACCAGGCAAATACACCACGTAGCCTCTTTTCCGTTGTACCTTTTCTACACTGTAATGGTCTTACTCCGCCCTGAGTTCTTGCTTTTCAGCTATTTTTCATCCAAAAATGGGAAAACCTAATCTCATTGACATTATCGCGGCTTAAGACAGAACCGACTCTGCAAAGTCAAACATTAGTGTTGCAGACAAACACAATGAAAAAAGGTTTTGGGCTAAATTGATTTTTTAACTTCTCTAAAGCCTAACCTTTATTCCTCAGAGTACACAGACGAGGAAGGGCTCATCCCCAAAGGCTCTTCAGTGATTGTCAGGAGGGTCCCCAAAGTCTCTGTCAAAAAGACTCATAAGATGTAAGTGTCAACAGTTCTACAAAATGCATTAATTCCATTTTGTTTTCGCTGTGGCTACATCTTACATGCATCATAGGCTGCAAAAGGTTTCTGTTGATTGTTGACATAACGTGTATGCTCTTCTTCAAATAAATATATGAAGTTAGTTTTAGGAAGGAAACGTAACGTTGTTTAAACTTGGAGAGGAGGAAAAGGACCTCAGTGGAACATCCTGGTAAATAATAATTTAATTAAGAGATTTCAGTGTTAATATGTAACCAAGAGGAAGTTTTAATTCCTAGTGTCACAAAAAAAAAAAAAAAAAAGCATGCTGGTGATTTTTTATTTTATTTATTTATTTATTTATTGTAATGAAAATTTCTTCCAGAACTCGGATCACATAATTTATTTTACTTAAGACTTTAACAGCATGTGGCTCTTTATCCAACGTCATTCTTGTATAGATTGTTCCAAATAACTAACAGATTGTATATTTATGATCACAAGGTGTTCTTACCATTTTAGTCGGGAACATTATTGCAACTGTGGCATTTAATAATGTGGTATTTGTTGAAAATGTGGCCTGATGATAAGGGAAAGTCCTCCAGCAATGTGTTTTCATTGTAACACCTCATCATCCACTGTAGTAATTGTTTTTTGTTTTGTTTTTTGTTTTTATGTTGTAGTGAGCGCTCAGATGCCCTTTGCCAATTTGTGCCTGGAGCCATCAAAGCAGTATGTAACCAAATCACCACACTCCTCCTGCCATATTGCTGTTTAGCACCAAACCTAGCAGTAGTAATAGCCAAACAAGTGCTTTTTTTATTTATTTATTTTATTTTATTTTTTGCAAGTAGAATGTGATGTGTCAGTCAAAATAGACTCCTAGCTACATTTTTAAGGGGGGTAAAAGGAATTGCTTGCCTGAGAACTAAGCTAGATCATGCTATATATAATGTTTAAAGTAGAGCCCGAGCCCCAATTAATCATTGATTCATTCACATATATTAGTCTCAAAGCTCAAATAGAAGCCCCGTTATTTCCATGCAGAACAAAAAAAAATAACAGCTGTTCCCTTTAGGTAGCTGTACAGTAAAGTTTATGTGGGCACGGTTTGTTACACGACAGTCTGATCTTTGGTTTGCATATTTTTCACACAGGAAAGCATTTAACTTTCCAGATAGTCAACCAATGCGCAATGCTGTGTGGGTGTTATATGTAATCAAGAAACAAAAATATGAATAATGAGATGATGATGATGATGGATCATCATCATCAACAAAACAGAAGCTAAAAACTTACACCGGGCCAGTATATTGTTGTTCATATTATGTCAATATTTATGTATTTTTTACTCATGTTAGTTGTGACATAACCACAATCTTATATGCAGCTCTGATTATGATGCAGTGCAGTTCTACAACGCTGCACAAAACGCGTTGACAATAAACATCCGATGAAATGATTGGTAGCGAGTGCAAACTTGAATAGATGAGAATTTGTATGGATCAGCCATGCTGCTCAGACTTCATGGTCTGTTGTGAGTGAGATCATGCAAAATCAAATGAGG
This sequence comes from Festucalex cinctus, assembly GCF_051991245.1. Classification (NCBI taxonomy): domain Eukaryota; kingdom Metazoa; phylum Chordata; class Actinopteri; order Syngnathiformes; family Syngnathidae; genus Festucalex; species Festucalex cinctus. The sequence continues at coordinate 49,049,615 of NC_135411.1, forward strand.
AAGACTAGTTAGGTGAGGTCCACCTCCAACTGCTTTGCATTACTGATAGGACACATTAATGGAAAATACTTATCAAATACACATTGCATTGCCATTGTATTCCATTGACCAATCTTCAGATTGCTTCATGTCTTGCTCCAGCTGTATACAAAGACATTGTTTCAATTAAAGTAAATAAATCAAAATGATTTGACGGTTAAAAAAAACATTCGATTAGAGAACATGTTTGCTATAAATAAGGATCCGATCACAAGATGTGCTTCACTATCACATTCTTTTTGCAAGTAGTTACCGGTAACTCGAATAAAAGGGTGTGTAGAGCTTGTCACTGTTTTCAGGCATGTTTGAAGGCGTGCCAAGTTCAGCCTGGGCAGGTCAAACTTTTATCAGCCAGGCAGTTATATTGATGGCTGATAAAAAGCCAACTGTTGCTTCACCATACTGCAACTGGTGTCTCATCCAAACTTGCAAGTCAATTATAGATTATTATCAAACTCTTATATAAGAAAATGTGCATTAAAAATGCAGGTGGAATTGGTTGCTGTGATGTCATGTTTTAAAAGTAGCACTAATGACTTTTTTTGCGTCCCTTTAAAAAAAAAAAAAAGGTTTTCTAGAAAATTAAATACACAAGATCATTCCTTCCCTATGTAGAAATAAATGGTCTTAAGCTGTTAGTCAGTCCTATCAGGTTGGGTTTTGATGACTAAATAATAGAGTAAACAAATAATATATTTAGTCATGTATAGTTGTGCAGAATTCTATAAACAAACTTTAAAGGCTTTTTATAAAGCTTGTACTTTCTTTCTTATAAAGCTTTTACTTGCTTTCTGACCTGACTTGATTTTTCTCTCTTATTTCTCAGTAGGAGAAGTGTCTGCCTCTCTCCTTAGCATTGATTCCGTTTGGACTATATAAAGTTTCCTCTGTTTTTCTTCAAATAAAGGTGTTCTGATGAAGATGCCCAATGTATTATGTGTTTGATTTCAATTGAGTTACTTCATGTTGTCAACTGTTACATTTAGCGTCAATCCTCCTGGTATAACCAGCCCATTCTTTGAAATTTTAATGGGAAGAAAAAAAAAGTATTGATTCTGGATATATTTCTGAAAATATTTCAGGATTATTTTTTTTTTTTTGGCGCTTTCTTAACAGTAAAAATAAATAAATATTGCTAAAGTGAGGTTTTGTATATGACACAATTTAAATATAGCCTAGCAAAAGTTAAATTGTTAAAGTAATTGTTTGCCGATGGCTATTATGGCCTGTCATCTCTGTTTGCTTCAAGTTAGTTTTGTGTTTGTGGCTACTCTGCAAATATGTGAGTCATGTGACTGGCCTATCCAATGATAGGCATTCAACTTTTAGGTGGAATACCATTGGATGCCGTTGTCCTGCTCTATTGTTGGAACACAAATCCCATGCTTTCCACCGGTATGTGAGAACACTGACCATTTAAAGCTGAAAGTCAGCACTAACATGCATTGTGCTCCTATTCAAAGACAGGACAACTGTCAATCCACAAATGTGTGAAGAAAAACTTTAGGAGCCAGCTTGCATCATACCAGCACCATTTGTATAATTGAATATTAAACTTTGTGGCAAAGTTTGCATGAGATTATATTCAAATATACATTTTCATAATAGATTTAAGACTCAAGAACAGATTCACATCCATCTTAAGTCATTTAAATGCATTCAAATGCATTTGACTGGTTGTAAATTTCATACTTGAACAGACCTGTGACGTGCTGCTTAGTTTTAATTGAAGCTAGCAATTAGTATAGCAATGTTTATCATTGTGGTTATAGTTTGCAGTTTTGTATAAATGCACCAAATCATCATACAAAGGTTTCTCTACACATTTGCTTAATATGGTATAATGTGTAAAAGGGCTTTTAGTCATTAAGATTTTTTTTTTTTTTTAAATCTTCCATGCATGTAATGAGGCAAAAATCCAGAGAAGTAACTGATGTGATCTAAAAATAGATTTTGAAGGAAATCTTAAAACATCACAATTTAAACTAGGTTAGACTGTGTGCAGTATCAGGAGAAGTCTTGGAATGAAAAGACGATGGTAATCTCTCTTGCCCATAAAAATGTGATTTAACTACTGAGCAAAGTGATACTTCAATCCCACAAATGAACCCCTACTTTTGCATTGAGATTTATCGTATGTAAATGGAATTTTATTTATTATGTAAAGGCCTAACTATCAGAATCAGTTTTTTGTTTGTTTTTTTGTGTGAAATTGGTTTGTGTTCAATTCTAACAGATGGATGACTACAGTTCTTCCAAAACCCTGCCTTTATTCTCCAAGGTATGCTCAAATTCATTCTGTATTTACCATGTCACTCCTTTTACCTGGATTTTTTTTTGGGGGGGGCATCTTCATGTCGTGTTACTTTTGGGCACACAAACGTTTCCTCTGCACGCAGATGGTGAACCTGGCAGCTGCTGACGTGTCAGAGGATGATAAGATCAAAGTGATGATGAATCAGTCCTCATACGACCCCATGACGTGAGTTATGCTCCCATTTTGTTCAATGTTATTCTGTTCATTGTAATCCAGTGCTTTACCTACGTCAGTCTCTCTAGTTACAGCAAAAAGTCAGCTTTGGCGCTCCCTGCCAACTACACCTGTTTCCGCTGTGGAAACGCTGGACATCACATCAGGAAATGTCCATACAGTGGGGTATGAGCACCATATTCTATTTACCTGATTAGTTTTTTTTCGAGTTGGTCACAGATCAGTCTTTAAGGATGGACGTGTGGGCTTGGGTAGTGTGGTGAAGGCAGCTCATCAGCATAACTTTGTGTTTTACTAACAACAGGATAAAAACTTCGATACTCCGAAGATAAAGAAGAGCACAGGCATCCCTCGCTCCTTCATGGTGGAGGTGGATGACCCCAACATTAAGGGAGCCATGCTAACCAATTGTGGACGTTTTGCAATTCCTGCCATAGATGCGTGAGTGTTATCGAGTTAAATCAGGACAGCGGAAGTAAATAAAAGAGCAAATATGCTTTGTTTGTGTTTCACTATCATGTGCCCACAGTCAGGCATACGCCATCGGCAAAAAAGAGAAGCATCCATTTTTGCACCAAGAAGAGAATGAGCCAGAGGATGTGAATGTGCCTGTGCCTGAAGAACTCCAGTGTCTGATCTGTCATGACCTTCTTGTGGATTCAGTGGTCATACCGTGCTGTGGAAACAGTTATTGTGATGACTGTGAGTATCTGAGAGACACACACTGAATTTGTCTCACTTTGTCAGTAGTCCCTTAGACCTGGACACGTTTGACCTCCGTAGGTGCATTGGTTCTTATTGGCAATGACAGAACAAAGGCTGAAAATAAGGTGTGTCTTAAAAGTTCCAACACTGGTGTCACCAATTATAGATTTCAACTCTAAACCACAGTTTTTTTGTTTTTTAAATCTATCAATAGCCCTGGAGCTAAACACACGTTCCCAGCCTTATGTGCCATTCCGGCATCCTTTGCGACTCCGTTGTCACAGCCATCTTGATGTTGTCTGTGTCTTAAAGGGATACTTGACTCTGAGCCATTTTCAGCAGTAAAATGTTAACATGAGGGTCGTTCAAAAAGTTCTAAGCCTCACCCTGAAGGACTTGCAGGAAGGAGACCGTTTTTCAGTATTTTTCTATTTAATTCCCCTTAACATAAATGCACTTGGTCCAATGATCCTGAAGCAATGCTAACCCATCACAGAAGAAGGTGGTCTCCTGAGCCCCTAAAAACCCCTCCACAGTGCATATGCCCTCATCATTGTTTCCAAAATGGCAACTTTGCCGGTGTGATTTCAGTTTAGGAAACATGTAGAAGTCAGATACAGCCAAGTCTGGAGTGTAGAGTGGGTGGGGTAGCAATTCAAAGCTACAACTGGCTGCTTCAGCAATTGCAACTTGATGATTGCTCCAACCTCTTTTGGATGCATCTTTAAATTTGTCACACACGCCTCACCTTTGCCTGTCGGTCACCGGCAGAAAAATTAAGACAGAACTCTGTATTAGCTTTTCTAATTTCATAAGAAGTGTCAGTGTGTTTCCACAATACACATGTTCGGCTACAGTTCTTTTTTCTGGGTGAGGCTTAGAACTTTTTGAACGACCCTCGTACTTTGTCCAGAATTTGATAGCTTCATTATGTTTCATGTACAGTTAATCCCTTTTAAAAACTAATTTTGCCACTTGCTGTGGACTGAAGATGTCATTACCTGTGCTGAGGAAATGGGTAACGACCAATCATGGCTCACCTGTTTTCTCGGTTTAGTCAGCAAACTGAGCCATGATTAGTCCTTACTTGTTTTCTGATTCTGAGCACGGGTGATGTCATCTTCTGTCGACAGTAAGTGGCAAAATTAGTTTTTAAAAGTAATTGTTCATGAAAAATAATGGTTATTACATTAATTCATTATAGACTAAATATTATCTCACTATTGAAAATGGCCGAAATGAGTCAAGTATTCCTTTAATAAATATATAAATAAAATAGGAATCCTTTGATGGTCCCCTTGAGCTTGGCAAAGAGTGGGTCAGGGTGGAGAATTACACAAAGCCACATCGAGTGAGTAGGCACGTTGTCATGGTGAAGAAGCCACAGGTTTACCCCCCCCCACTCCCCACACACACACACACCCACGCACACACGCTTCTTCTTGTACACAACGTAGCAAACAGCGCCCACATTGAAGGGTAAAAATTGTAGTTTGGGTTTGGACTCTGAAATGTTGACGCCAATCATGGAACTTTTTTTTTTTTTTTTTGCATACCTTGTGCTTATCATAGATTTCAATAATGAGTACATCACACAAGGCAATTATCTTTTTTCCAGGTGTCACCTCTATTTCATGTTCTCAACAGACTGAAGTGGTTTTGAGCATGTCAACTTAATGTAATAAATTAATACTTAGTAACCTTACATTATTTCCTAATTATTTCACTCTTAACAGTGAAGGTTCATTTACACTGTCTTCCATCCGTAATGACGTTGAACCACAAAGCCATTGCGGTTACTCTTATGTAGTCAAACATCCTATTTACATGCTAATGTCAATCTCTCTTGCTCAGGTATCCGTACGGCCTTGCTGGACTCAGAAGGACACATCTGTCCCACCTGTAACCAATCTGATGTATCTCCTGACACATTGATAGCTAATAAATTTCTCCGTCAGGTAAAGTTGCAGAGAGATGGTGAGATGAAATTATTGGTGGAAGGATGGTTTTAAGTATATTAAAGAGGGGATTGCTGTACTGTATAATCTCAAAAGTTGCACACAATCCATTCCATGATGCTGGTTGGCTTTCAAGTTCTTCAGATTTCATGCATTATATTCTCTGATTATCATTACACTCACATTCTTCCAGAATTCACCTAACATTACTACTTTTGGACCAACGGACTTTAGAGGTTTCAGTGTAGCTTATTTGATCCATACTGCGATTCAGAGTAGTTTAAAAAAAATTATTTCCCATTTCCGGTTTGTTTACTGCACAGGCTGTGAATAATTTCAAGAAAGAGAAAGGCTACAGCAGAAGTCTGAAAGAAAAATCTGCTACCCTTCAGCCAGTCACTGCAACACCAACACCGAACCCTGTTCCCACTCCGTTAACCACCCACCAACAGAAGGTCGACCAGTCTACCCTCAACCAGCAGGTCAACCTCTTTATGGCACCGTTAATCTAAGAAATAGCATTGCTTAGAACTTGTATACTGCGCAGTGTGATCACAAGGAGAGGAGTTGTGTGTCTGTCATCTCATCATCCTGTCTCACAATGCCCGTTCCGCAGGCTGATGTTAAGGAGTCTGCGGCTCATCCTGTTTCCAGCCTACCACCGTCTGTGTACGTATCCAAATTGTTGTTCATACTATTAGAACCCTGTTAGGATGAGAAAACTGTCGAATGATATAAGTTGTTTTTGTTTACTGTGATACAGTCAACATGTGAATATTTTGTGCGTTCCCCTCCTCTGGATGTTGTGACAGTGATGTCACTGACACTGTATTTAATATCTTCTTTTTACACAGTGAAACTGAAGGAAAACCACAAGAGTATTCAGTGGCTATTACACCTTCTGTGCTGTTCTTAAACAAAGAGCCCATGGCTGTTCAAACACAGCCAATGAAACTGGTGAGAAGACACACACACACAAATGCATGTCATCTTCACATATATATTAAAGGGAAGACATAGGAAAATGACTTTTTCATATCTTATACACATATAGTTGGTCTTCTGGAGCTTTTGCATCAAGTGCGAAAGCAAACAACTAAAGAAATCTGTAGTTATATGCCTATTTCTGAAAATGTTTCCGTGAGCAAGTTGTTCTGCACAACCACCCCACTGTTACAAAACAGTGGGACGAATAAACATAACCACCTCCACATGGTCCTCAGCCAATGACATGATCAACACGACTAGCCAAAGATCACGTCAAAGCCAAAAAAACACAGAACTGCAGTGTTGGCACAGATTAGTTTAGAGAAGAGTGTGACCAGCATTTGCTTCTGATAAAAATGTTCTAATGTACTGCTAAGTTCTCTACATGGGAGGAAGGAGTGGTATTTGCACCACACTGCTGGTGATGAAAGTGTTCAAGCTGTTTCTAAAATGCTGCTTCCATAAGTGTTAATGCATTGAAATTTCTCTAGTCACTTACTTGCTTTAGGTGTGTGTGGCAGTCGGGATTTGGTTAAATTAGTCAGTGGTGACTTTGGAAAAGTAAACATAGTTCATTAATGTCTGTTGAACACACAGATACAGTATCAGCGTTGACACTTACTTAATCGGTCAGTGGTTTCACCGCCATGGTAGTGTTGAGTTTGTCTCTAGCTGTATGCACATGTGAAATGCTGCCTCCACGAGTAAACCTGTTTATACAGTCAGCTGTTCACACTTGGGGCTCTGCTTCCGCATGTAGAAAAGGACGCATGTGGTCGTCGCGGTTGGCCTACCTTTTGGCCCAGCAGTATGCAGTATAGGATGGGGGCTGCCTCACTGCATGAGAGATATACGCCCTAAAATTAGCTCATTTAACTGAGCTCTATTAATATGTCTATAATTCCTGATCCTTGGGTAATTTTTATGACCCATGGGAACAATTTTAAATTGTGAAGAAAAAAAATGTATAATATGTCTCCTTCATCTCTGATCAGGTTCATAATGACCCAGTGCAGAAAGTGTCCTTAGGTAAGGAAGTCTTTAACCTGTTCTGCTCATTATCATCAAGTAGTATATTAATTTAATTTGTTTTCTAATATGTCTATATGCGTTTTTTTTCTCCCCTCCATCAAACTCAAAAGGTCAAACACCAACCAGCATGCACAGGTCAGCAAAGTTTACGTGTATGTGGACAAGTTGACTCTATCCGCAGATTCAAAACTCTATCTTTCCCACAGTTCCTCCTCATCCTCAGTTTGTCCCAAGGGAATTTCAGCTGAAACCCATCCCCTGCACCCGTCTTCATCCACCAATCCCCCTGCTCTTCCGCCTCTCTTCCTCAGCCACCAATTCCCCTCATTCCCTCCAGGTCAACCGTTTCTAAGTCGGCCACCAGGACATCCACTGGCTCAGCCTAATTGGACTCACCCAAACCCTCAGGGTGCCCCCATCCCTCCTCTCATCCCCTCTTCCTCCTCCCCCATCCCACCTCTCATCCAGAGGGAATGGTTCAGCCGTGATAAACACAGGAGAGAAAGGTGAATAATGTTTATAAAGTAGACACAAACATTCAAGTGTCTTTATTTTTCATTTGTGTTTGTGACTGCGTCCTTCAGATCTCTTGGTACACGATCCACCTACAGACGGTCCTCTCGTTCTAAGTCCAAGTCTCGCTCATCAAGCAGGTCTAGTCGGTCCCGCTCGAAATCCCACGGCAGGTCAAGGTATAGCTTTTACACAGAGGTTTTAGTGGCTGCAACAAAATAATTATACACATTTTATCATATTGTGAAAGTGGTCATAATGTTATACAATGTGTCTGACGTTATTATTGGATTGTGTTTTGTTCAACTTTTAAAGGGACCGTGTGTAGATTTATTTATTTTTTTGCCATCTAGTGCTGAACTAATAGAATGCAATGACCTGAGTTCGAAGCCTGTGCATTTTGAAACATGCACTACGGTGTCCGAGAGAGACCACACAAGCCTACCACCAATTGCTACATTTGCTATGTTTGTCTCCTTTGGGTGTCAGTAGCAGATAGAAGGCGGTGAAACATGACACCCTCCTATAAGGTGAGAGGCTACCTATATAATATCAGGTATGAAAATCCCTCACCTTTCGGCGAAATGTGCCGTTTTGCATCCGGAATAGGTCACCTACGTGAATCGTGCATATCCGATGAGAATTTTTTTATTTTTTTTTTATTTTATATTTTATTTTAGGGGGAGAAGGAGGTTTGTGGGTAACCAGAGATTCAGCACAGTGATCTCCGAGTGGGATGGGTCCTGAAAACGGCACCGATTCACCGATGTTAAACGGTGCCATGTTCCAAAGCGCGTCTTAAGTTGTGACTGTCCGGGAGTAGATGTGTTGGTAATTTTCTATGGCGCACTTGAACGTAGCAGTGTACACACAACCAGCGTACTGACGACACCCGCTCACGCTAAATTTCATTCATGCGAGATGCTACGCTAAAATGCATTTCCGGGTTTGGGATTTGGATCAATAAGCAAGCCAGATTTGAAAGCCGGCAAGCAAAACGAGAATGAAGCTTTGCGGTTCCTTCTTGGTGCTGAGGCCGAGCGGCGGCTGGGAATACGTGGGAAGCACCGCCGTGCCGCCCGCCTCGCCTCACCTTGGCACAGACCACACGCGGACATAGCAGATGTCTGTCTTCACCCATCGATTTGAATCATGTTATAAGGTGTGTGGCTTTACGATCGTTAAAATCTGTTACTTATACCATATTTATAATTTCATGTGTAACGATAAAACTGCAAAATCTTGGCCAACATGTAGCACTAGCAAGCATTACATACCGAGTTGGATACATAGTCTACATTGAGTTTGTATTTTTTTTTTTTTTATTCTTCCTCTCTGGCTCATGTGTTTTAAATTCATGGTGTTTTCTTATTTGACAGATAATCTGACAGTAAATAATAGGAAAACACATGAATCTGATTTCGATTTTATTTAATGGAAAATGACTGTTAGAGTGAATGTTAATTTATTTAACAATAAAATAATAATTTAAAAAAATAGATAAATTATTACCACAAGCAACAGAACAAAAGTACCACAAAAATTGGAATTGTTCAGTACCGGTACCATCCCTACTTGAATGAAGCACATGCTGTTTGTTCAACATCCTACCACGGTCCAATAACTGTAGCAAAAACAGTTTTTCTTGATGCCATAAAATTTTGAACGTTAAAAATGGTCATCCTTGCACAAACGCCCTCCCACCCCTGTTTGATATTAACGGACAAAATGTTGTTACTAGAGCTTCTCAGCATTGTCACCCATGACCTGTTTTCATGTGATAAAACTTTTTTTTTTTTTTTTTTTTTTTTTTTGTCATTTTACCGTAATTAGGTGTGGGTTTTTAAAATGAATGAACATTGAAAACTAAAAAAATTCTACACGCTCTCCCTTTAAGGTACATTAGATATAAGCCCGATGGCATACATTGAGGTCACTTTCAGCAATACGTTTGCTTCGTTTCCATTTTAGAAGTATCAACTTGTTTGCCTCATTATGACAGCACTCTATGCATTTTCATACATGGCCAAAAATAATCTGTTTGTATTCTTAAACAGGTCACCATACTCCCATCACAGAGTCTCCCACACCCGCCGCACCCATCCCTCACGCTCCTACAGTTATGGTTACAAGAGGTCCCAGTCGCCCACGCCATCCTCATCATCTTCGCCCCGAGAGGATTCTCGTTCTGCTTCGCAGTCAGATCACCGGAAAAAACGCCATCACAGCAGAAAGTCCTCTCACAGCAGCTACAAATCCAGGAGACGAGTGGAACCCTCACCAGATTCTTCCAGACAATCTGAGGGTCACTCGGGGCAGAGTTATGCCACTGAACCAACAAGTGCCCAGGAGGCGAATGCAGATTACTACCAGCAATGGAAAAGACAGTATAAAGAGTGGTATGACAAGTATTTCAGCAGTTATGTTAGCCACTATCATTGCCTGCCGCCTCCCCCAAATCCACTGTGGGTGGACGGAGCAGATAACCATTCGAGCCACCAGGTAAACTCGTTCAACCATCACCAACGTACGCACAGCACATCAACGCACCGCCGTTCCCCTCCATCTCATTCGTCCTGCAGCAGTCGCTCCAGTCACTCTCAATCTTCCAGCGAGGGTCGTTCCCCACCGTCACGATCTTTGAGTAACTGCAGCTTCCCGCCCTCTCGCTCGCCCAGTGACACCCGCTCGCCACCATCTGAGAACGTTGCCCCTCAGTGGTGGAGCGCCGAGAAGGACAGCCAGGAGCAGGGAGCTCCAGAAAATTCACAAGCGCTCCCTGCCATCAAACCCAAGCATGAATCAAAGTATGATGAAGTCGTATCAGAAGACAACACTCGTTCCACTGATGCTGCACACTCAACAGGCAAGAAGGACAAAAAGACAAAAAATACTTGCAGTGACTCAATCACAGACAGTGATGCTATCCAAAATCCACTCAAATCAAATAAAAAGGAGAAAGAAAAACAACTGAGACCAGAAGGTGAAAATAAACGTAAACGAGGCAAAGATTCAAACTCTCTGCGCCAGGATGGGGAGAGGGGTCAGACGGTCAAGCTTAGGGAAAAAGCACGCAAAGTGGATAAAGACACACACCCTGAAGTCTACAAAGCTTCCAAACCTGAGAGAAAAAGAAAGAAAAATGAAGAAAAAAGTCCCATCATTCCCACTGAAAGTGAGTACATGCAAAGCGACCTTGAAACCCCCAAGGATGAATGTCCTCAGACTGGTGACAAAGAAATGCAACAAGAGCAGAAGGAAGAGGAAAAGAAACCACTCTCTCCCAGAGTGGAAAACATCTGGGAGGAAGGGATGAAAGTGAAACCACAGAAGAAGATTAGCATCAAACTGGAAGCGAGGAGACCTGAAGAGAAAACAGAAATACAGGAATGGCTTTGTTCAGAGAAGAGTGATACGAAAGATGATGTTGAGGAGTTAGAAGCAGAAACTTTGGGTACCGAAAAGCAGCAGGCAACCGGGCTTCATGAACTTGGGGAAGCAGAAGAGGAAGACGGGACCAAGTCCAAAGAAGAGGACGAGAGGCCGAATATAAAAGAGAGAGAGCAAGGTGAAAACATGAGAATTGATGATGGAGGAAAAGAGATTGTGAATGTGAAAGAGGAGGAGATGGTGACAAATGATGATGGAGAAAAACAGAGGCCGATTGTGAAGGACATCAGAGAGGATGAGAGCGTGAGAAATGATGAGCGAGGAATAGAACAAAGCACGTCAGTCGCTACTACTGATGAGAAGACAACTGAAGAGGAAAATGTCGAAGAGCTGCCAGAAGAGTCAAAGCCAGAAGAAGAGCTGGTGGAAGGTGTAAAGATGAAGATTATAAGTGATGAAGACATTGACTCTGTCATGATGTCACATTCCAATGAGAGGCTGAACATTACAGCGGGGGCTGACAGGTAGGGAATCCATTTTTTTTTCTTGCCAGACTTTTGTTATCACATCATAATTGCATGTTCAAATTAAATCAAAACATTAGATGTAGATCAATTATGCTTTTAAATCCAAACTGGTATCAGAGTGCTGTTATGGCAAATGTAATCATCTCTGAATCACTGCGGGAGGCCGTTCAACGATGGAACAAATCACACTGTGCAATTAAAATCAATATTACTTTAAACCCTTTCCAGAGATCCTGATCCCATAATGTATGATCTTTGCTTCTGCTCTCAACAGCAGCACTTACATAGTGGACCACGGGGGAGGTGAGGAGTCTGTGGAGAGCAGAATCGCAGTGACAACACCCCCACAGGAACAGAAACGCGCTGAAGACGACACACCTGAGCTCATGCAGGTAGGTAACTCTTAATGTCCAGTTGCTGGTAACATTTATATTGTACAGTACAAATAATGACCTCCCCACTTAGGAGCTTTGTTGGTTTTGTGTGTTAATAAGCAAGAAACCTCAATTGTAAGACAGTATGGCCTCGTGCATATTAAAGTAATAATATGCAGAGACTTGCCCACAGTGCAGATTGCTAAAGTAAAAAGATGTAAAATATGTAAATTATTAAATCAACTAAATATGTAATGTATGGTCAAATAACAAACATGCAATAATGTTGCAGGGCTACCCACTTTCATCTTCATAGAGAATGTGTCTGTTTCCTGCTACTCAAGTCACTATGTATAGACATTCTCATAGAAACGGAATAAAAATAAAACGGGTCAAGTCACCAGTGCATCACAATTAAAAATAAATAAATACAAAAAAAAAATGTGTACATCACATTGCACAGAAGCCAGACTAAGCCAAAATGAGCATGTTATAATAAATTAATCCACTCCCTTCAAGCACGTTAATTGTCACATGCTTCAAAAACTGGAAAAGGGCAGAAGGGTTGCAATTATAGTTTTCACTCAGCTTTGGTGTCATATGTTGGAAAATACAAAAAATAGTACAATGTAATTGTAGTTTTATTGATTAATCTTTTGCAAAATTGACGACAAATAGTATGAAACCTGAAGCAGCATCTTCCTTAAGAACAGTGTTGTGCCGATGCCGATGCCGATACCGATACCAGTATCGGGAGGGGCGCCGATACTGCATTAAAACGCTTGCATCGGTATCGGCCGACGCCATTTCCTTGCATGCATTTCCTGTTTCACAAAGGTTTTGAAGCAGTGCCTGCCCAACATAGTCATGATTTTGCATCCAAGTTTTTTAATCCATTCCAGACACCCAGAAATATGAACAAATGTTTATTTATTTTTTTCATATTTTCTTAGTTATTCGGCCACTAAAAACAAAAATAAATGAAAATGATATTTTCACGCCCCCTAGGTTTTTTTTTATTTTTATTTTTTATGAGCCTCTACCGAATGGTTGAGATGGAAATTGATGGTAACAAATGAAATAATGTGCAAAAGCAATTAAATTGTTGTTTAGAACCTGTAAACACAAAAGTAAAGAGGAAAATGAAAAAAATGGTGAATAATTGATGTCAAGTTAATTTTATTATAATAAAGAAGCTTTCTCTTGTGTTTTTGTACAAAAATCCATCTGCTTGAATCTTGTCTGCGGCATTATATCAAAGCGTGATGCAGAGTGCCAGGAAGTCAAAAACGCCAATGGAAAGTAGCATAGCCAAGAAATCTTCGATCTCTGCAGGATTAGTCTTGATTGGATCCCCCAGCTCTCGGACAGAGTACAAATTCGATTGATGAGCATTATGATGAATCATCTCATCTTTGAAGATCATTTTGAAGTACTGAAAGGGTGTCTTGACCATGTCAGGCTGTGCAAAAATTTGAATCAGGAATCTGGATGTCCTCAGTATCTACAAAAGCTTCCAAAATTCATCTGGCTTCTTTTTCTTTCTTTTCAGTCGTTTTCTTCTTCTTGCCAGGTGTTGACGTAGTCATCCAGCTCTCCTTTTACTGTTTTTAGGGTATTTTTTTCCCTCTTTCCCTTCCGCTTAGCAGGTGTGCTAGTTGAGGGCAGCTCATCTTCATCCATAGATTCAGGGGATTCACCAAGGAACTCTGCTTGTTTGGGCAGATAATCAGGACCCCCAATTTTGTCATCAGAATCACTCAGATTAGCCTCACTCTTGAGGATCCTCTGGTACAAGGGCCAGAAAATTCCTTGGACTTGAACCATAAAATGATTTCGCCTCCATCTTTTTTTCCCCCGAAAAACAAAAAAAGGTAGGATACAGAAACAACTCACCATCAACAAGGATAGCATGTTTACTAAATTGTACAACCTATCAATCAATCAATTTCAATATAAAAACACTATAGTTAAAACATATTGACAACAATGTATGAATAAGTGTTTTTTAATTGCATAGAAAATTGTAAACGTCTGTGATATTAGCACAACTTCACTAACCTGTAGCCATATGGTTGAGCTGTCTCGCCATACTCATTTTTACCATGAACAGCCATCTCAACCATTTGATCAAACATGTTTTAAAAAAAAAAAAATGATTTGACCCTTATAACATGTAATTGTGTTGCATCAACTGACATTTTTTGGCAAAGTAACGTGTTATAGATAAAAAAGAAACTTATCTTTCAAAGTGCAGCCAAAGATAGTGCCCATGTCACCTGCTTGTGGCAGGATGCTTGAAAAAACTGTGGAAAAAGTAGAATGACCTCTAGTGGTTATTTTGTGCATCGCATACCTCAACCAAGTGGTGGTCCAATCAGGCTAAGTTCAGTTCAACACATTTTCTAATACGATATAGTGACTCAAAATGTGGTCTACCAAATGGTCGAGGCGACCAATAAAGGTTTTTAAATTAACAAATGACTCATAGCCTTTCTATTTTTTTTAGGTGCCTTTCTTCACGTTGGAGAAAGTGGACCCTGGAGCGGATGAACAGCAAATTATTTCACTTGTGCCACCTCGACCACCAGTGACACCAGGCCACGGGGAAGTTCAGGGAGACAACGAGCAAGAGCGTCAACGGTTAGACGAGATGCAGACAGATGATGAAATCAGGGAGAGAAACTTTTGTCTGGCTCCCTCTAGTGGCCAATACAGAGGTGACGTAAGGGACACTGAGTTGGAGGGGAAGATGGGAGCTGACAGACCTGTGATGGACTGGACAGCTGAGGGTGACAATAAAGAAAGTCACGAGGCAAAAGAAGAGGTAGAAAAAGAGTTTCCAATCCCACCAAAAATCCAATCCTTGACAAAGGACAGAGAAGAAGAAGTCAACATGGATGCAAGCGAGGAAAGCAATCCAGTCAATCACAATGAGTGTACACAACAGATGCCAGATGTAAAATATGAAAGCACAAAGAAAGATTATGACCACATCTCCCAGAATCACAATAATGACAATATGGAATGTAAATCCAACAACAGGAATAGTCCTCTACCTTCCATCATTCATCTCTCTGAAAGGCTACAAGGACCCGCAGAGTCTAGCCTGGCATTCAAGCCCTCTGATGAGCCCTTGGCCAACCCGGTGTCCAAGCGCCACCATAAACCCAAGGCCCAAGCAGCACCTCTCCCCAAACACTCAGACACAACCAGTGTCAAGGTGAAACCCATGAGCAGGGAGGAGCTGTGGAAAAAGTACAAACTGGAAAAACTGTTAAAAGAAAGCCAACAGGAGCAGGCAGGGAAGGAGGCGCAGCCGGAGACAGAAGCAAGTCGCCATCACGTCACGCACGAGCCGAAAGTGGAGCGAGTGGGAGGAGAGACGCCCTCCGATCACAACAGCGTCGTCATGAAGAAGAGTGAGCATGAGAGGAGGACCAAGAAGCACAAGAGGGACAAACAACACGGAGACGAAGAACTGGAGAGGAAACACAGGAAGTCCAAGAAGAACCATGATGGCTCTCAATGAAAAGGCCTCTTTTACTTTTTTTTTTCTTTTTTTCTTTCTTTCTTTTTATTAAAGTGCCTGACTGGTTTAGGTTATTTTCTGCTTTTCATGTCAAGATTGGAAGAGTCATCCAATGATGAAAATGAGTAAATGTGAAAGAAAAGCACTTTATTCTTTAGATGGAGCTAGCAAATGTTACATTTTCATTTTTCATTTGACTCTCAGCTAGTAGCAGTGCACAGAGAATTATGGTGAATTTAATTTAATTGTGCTAATTTATGTTAATTGAACTCTTGCACCTGTTTGTATAAATGTATTAATTTCAAAAGGAATGACATGCTGCTTATAGGTTATAAGAATTTTTTGTTTTTTTTCCCCCTGTTTTGTAGGAAATAAAAATAATTCCATATGCATCAAAATGTGTTTGTCTTTTGCTTGCTGCTGTGTTTGCATTACTCAGCATGTGAATTCCAGTAAGCATGTCTGACAGACTCAATCAAAACTGAAGAATTGTTACATCTCTTGCATTAGACGTCATCGAACAGCGCAGGTATGTTCTGCATTCACACTCCATTGAAATTCAAGTCAAAGTCTCTTCTTTAGTTACTGCTTTAGCTTGTGTCTAGTCGACAGTACTGCCTGTCTTGTCGGTGTTAGGGGTTATTAAAGGTCATCTCGTCAAAGAAATTTTCACCAGAAAGACGGGCTGCAGATAGCCACACGGGTGAAGCGTGCATCAATCCAGATCTGCATCCCGTCTGTTCTCCTCACGTGCGTCAGGGCTCACAACTGAGGTACTGCCTTTTATCTTTTTCATTTCTGCTGTTGTCCAACCTTTAGTGCTGCCATGCTAGTGTCAGATTCACATGCCTGTTAATTTATCTACATCCCTTTTCTTGAGGTTTGGGGCTTGAATGTTCTCCTTGTTTGTGAGTTTTCCATAGGTTCTCCAAGTTCGTCCTACAGTATTTGTCCGGAGATTATGAATGGTTGTTTGTCTATAGTTGCCACAAGGTGGCAACAAAGCAGTGTTTTTGTCTTGTCTTTTGGCCCAAAAGAAACTTGCATAATTATAGCTTCAAAGAATTGTATTTGTCTTAAAGGGATACTTGACTTATTGAGCCATTTTCAGCAGTAAAAAGTTAATACTTTGTCCAGATTTAATTTGATTATTATTAATTTTTTTTTCATGTCAAATTAATATCTATTAAAAACTGTTGTTGAATTTTCCGTTGTCTGTGCTGGCTGCACGTGGCTGCACGTGCGTTGTTTAATTAGCGTGACCTTGGAGAAAACTGAAGGGTCATTATGATGTTGATGAGAGGTGTTTAGGGTATTATGTAAATTGGAGTGTTGTCACAACAAAAGCAAGGCCATCATTCTGACACATGCCACCATCGTTTTTTTGTTTGTTTGTTTTTTTGTTTTTTTTTATGCACAGTCATGCCAATCATGCATTTTCAGATGTTTAGGTCAGTTTCAAAATGAATAATAATAATTAAAAAAGAAAAGGAAAAAAAAGTAAGTCTTACGAAGTGGCCTGAAAGGTCATATCGATGCCTTCCTAATTTTTTTTTTTTTTAGGGAAACAAAAAATGTAACCATTTGCAAGATGATTTTGGCAATTTTTATTTTTATTTTTTATTTTTTCAAAAAATTGACTTAGGCAATTATTTTAAGAGGGTGGTCATGATATTTATGTTGTTGAAAATGCTTTTAAAAAATAAAAACTCACTGAAACTACATCTTTCCTTTATAAAACGAACTTAAATGATTATCAAACAGAACAAACCATTGGCGAGAATTCTAGTTTACTTTGTTATACAAGCCAATTCCTAATATCTTACAATTGGCAAATATTCCAAATATTAAAGAAGAAGAAGAGAAAGGAAAAAAAAAAACTATCCCTAAAATGAAACACATTTGAAAAAAAATAAAAAATAACTAACAAATTTGGTGTAAAAAATAGTTAATTTGAAATTCATTACACTGACAAAACAAAAAATCAACATGGAAAAACCAAAACGGAAAAATCCAAAACAATTCTGACCCTGGTGTGTATTTTGTCCGTGCGTGGGCAAAGTGTAACTCTATGCTATCATAAATAAGTTATGCAGGCATCGACCACAACAACACGGACGCACGTTCAGCTCACTAAACATATGCACATACTTGAAATGAAACTTGTACACACTTGTATCATGTACATTTCTATAGTTGCGTCCAAAAAGACTCAGACCCTGCGTGTATATATAGAGGAAAAGCAAGTACTTGCGATGTAGCGTCAAATGTTGAAGAATAATTTCAATTCTGTTACAAAACTAATTCGCTCCCAGCCATTTTCACAGAAGCAATCCCGTTCGCTCCCAGCTGTTTTACTGGATTTTGACTGATTTTGCAAGGCCCACAGAATATTGTTCTTTTGCTATAAAAAGATGGAGCCTATCGAAAGAAAGATTAAAGTCTCTTCTTTCTTCTTGGGGGGGGGGGGGGGGGGGGGAGTATATTTCTATCTGTTTCCGTTTTGCAGCAATTGGCATTAGAATATAGCTAAGTTTAATCAATTTTCACAAATCTATTTAAAATTGTAAGTAATTGAGTTTTTTTTCTAGATGGCCCTGGTTGATCTCCTTTGCTCTGCTGCCACCTGCTGGCCGTTTGTGTAATAACTACCATTTCTGCAACCGTTCTTTGCAGTTGAGAGGCTGCATCAAAGTCTTCTGTATGCTCTAGCACAGGGGTGTCAAACTCATTAGCTCAGGGGCCACATGGAGGAAAATATATTACCAAGTGGGCCGGATTGGTAAAATCATGTACAATTAAACAAAAACAAAAAAATTGCTGTCAATTATACACAGATTATTGGTATTTGCGGGCTAGCCCTAAACTGCGGGATACAACTGTAAATAAATTGTCCCAAAATATAACACAAATGCAAATGGAACACGGCAACAAGTTCCGGGCGTGTTCTATCTGCCTGTTTTGCATATACCTGTATATTATTCCCAGAATATATTGTGTGGTGTCGTTTATGAAGTTATAAGAACGTTAATCCTTGTCAAATGTGTGTCTTTTTTTTAGCATGTTTGTGTTTGATTTATCCATCCATCCATTTTCTTGACCGCTTATTCCACACAAGGGTCACGGGTTAAGAAAAGGGCACACCAAGACGAAAAGCCATCCACACACAAGCACACCTAGGGACAATTCAGAGCGCCCAATTAACCTGCCATGCATGTCTTTGGAATGTGGGAGGAGACCGGAGAACCCGCACGCAGGCACGGGGGGAGAACATGCAAAGGAAGGCCGGAGCCTGGACTCGAACCCGAGTCCTCAGTACTAGGAGGCAGACGTGCTAACCACTCATTCACCGTGGCGCGTATTTTATTTATGTTGGTAAATATTTTTTTTTTTTTTTAAACAAATTAACTAAATTTCGTATAAAATAACGACATCCAAAGCAATTCTGTGTACAAGTTGCATTGCTCATCTGAGGATTGCTTGTGAAATTACAAATTTATAATGCTTTGATTGTGGCCGGCTGATTAATTGGTCCGACATTACTCTTCTTTTATTATTATTATTATTATTATTAACTTTAAAAAAAATCATGTCGCTGGCCGGATTATAACCCTTTGGTTGATCTCCTTGCTCTATCAAAAAACAACAACAACATATAAATCCGTCTTTGGGACACTTAAAACATAAAAAAAAATCATATTTATAAGTTATTGGGAGCAAATAAGTTAATGGTACATTTGATTAATGGCTTAATGAATGGCTGTCTATCTCGACATGTGCCCTGTGACTGACTGGCCAGGCGACTATTCCAGGCTGCAGTCTGTCTTTGGTCTGAAGTCAGCTGGGATAGATCAGATCAACCGTGAATTGAATGAGGATAAGGGCTATAGAAAATGGATGGATGGGATTTCAAATTTTTCTCAAGTGTCCTCAATGTTTGATTCATTTTCAAACTGTAATTTGTCATTCATATCTGAACTCTACATTGATGGTGTCGAATCATGCAGTAAACAAGACTTGTGAGAGGCAACCCAGGACTAGAAGTAAAAAAGATAAACCAACATTTAATCAGGTAAAACAATGAGAAATGAAGGAAATTAGTAATTTGGATGTTTAAAAAAAATTGTACATTGATAGCCTGATATTCCTTATACTCTATTGAGGCCATTTTGTAAAGGGAAGCTGATATGTGATTAGCAATCAAATGAAACCGGTTGATGTTGTGTGCGTGTGTGGGGGTATGCCATTGCACCGCTGTGTAGAAATGATGCGCAAGCTCTGGATCCTGCTCTGAGGTTGCCTTGGCAACGCCCGTCACACTGCCAGGCCACAATCATGCGCGCGTACACACAGTGGTAATGAGAGACAGGGAGACTGGCAACGTGCCAGGACAATCTAACACACATGCACACACCCCTCCCCCCCCATGTCCAAGAACATTATGAGCAGACATACAGTTGATGGGTCGTCACGGCAGTGCGTGTTGATGCGTAAGAGTAAGTCACCCAAGGTCAATTGGGACAAAATGCATAAAACGGACAACATGATAATCTGCTGCGTTTGTTCTTATGTGATGAATGGAAGCGGCTTGATGAGACTCGTGCGCGATGAGATGTATTTTTTCTTTCTTCAATGTCACCTCCTTTCATTTCAGCGGCGGATACTTCCTCTCTTCCTGTCACATCATCCCGCTCCTCTTTTGTCATTCATGCTTTCAAGTGCACCCTCTCCCTTTCTCTCACTCTGCAAGGGGACCCGCTTGCTGTGCACAACCAACAAAAGGCCAGCGGTGGTCCGGTCCATGACAATGGCTTTCGGGTCGGACGCACTTTATTGTATCACGAGCCAGCACGCTCCCTCTAACTGTGTCTCCCTTTTCTAATGCATATACGGTACTCAAAGAGCTTCACTTCTCCAATTTTTCTCCCACATACCTGTACACTACAAACTGGATTTTTAATGTCAAACCTGGGCCATGCATACATGGAGCACATTCAAAAGGATTGATTAGATTACATGTTTTGACTCCAACCAGTGGTTAGAATTAGGGCTGAACAATTAATCAAATTCACAATAACATCGCAATTATCAGTTTTTAACCCTATAAAGCATGAACCATGAAATATGAGAGAGAGAAAATTCTGAATCTTTTTTAAATAAGGTATTTGTTGAACAAACTTTTTTTGGGGGGGTGGGGGTTGGGGCGATCAACTTCAACATAGGACATGTGATTTGTGTCATATTTGATACATCAATACACAAAGCTTTAAATTCGTACATTTATTACTGTCAAAAATATAATAATAAACAGACATATCAAACATATTATTTCCAAAAATCAGAAAGAACATGTCCTACTATTAATAAGTGTAGGTGTCTCTCCTTTCCACTGATCTGAATATATGACTGGATAGCCGATAGCCCATACACGCCTGTGCTAGCTGTTGAAGTCACAGGGCGGCCATCTTGCTCCTCCCATCTCGCGAGCAGACTTGAGACTGCTTTGTATAAAGTTATAAACTACATTGTATACGTACAGATTAGATATATACAGCTCATAGGCAGTTAGTATAGGGCCAAGGGGTGGGGGCAGACGTTTGTGGTGGGATGGTCGCTATTTTTTAACAAGTAAAAAAAAAAAAAAGAAGAAAGAAAACTTAACAAGTGGGCGGAATGTTCTGCTTTGAAGACCCCCGTTTTCTTTTATCACTCAGTTCCTTAGAGCTCAATATTAGATTTGGCAGAGGCATCTTTTGTTGAATTATACTTATAATTTTTTAATTAAAAAAAAATATATACAAGTTTTCTCCTGTAAATATCATATAATTTAGACACGTATTTAAGGTAAGTTGTAAAATGTCTGAAGTCCTCTTGTTTGTGTTGTTTATATTATGTTATGTATTGTCTCAGATGTTCTCCAGTTACTCTTCTGTAAATGTATAGGATCGTATGGCGAGAAACGGAGCAATATGGCGGCCTCGCGACGTGGCCTTTCAGCTCTCCAGTCATATAGTCAGATCAGTGCTCCTTTTTCATTTGAGGCGATCTTGCAAGGTCCCTGGAAAAGCCATCAGCTGGGCGATACTGCCCTCTAATGGATTATCCATGCAATGCATGTGTCAGATCATATACATAAGGGTTTTAATGGGGGAAAAAATACCACTGGTATACTCATGAAATAGAGGGAGCAAAATGTCTTGTATTTAATATGATATGTTTGGTTTTATAGGGTTAAGAAGTGCAGTCCACATCTTTTCGTTTGATCGTTTCATAATACATGAAAAGTAAATGTGATACAGCCACATATTTGTTAGCATTATTGTTGGAATCTAATTTCTGACTTTCTGACTTATGTTTACGCCACACTTGTTTGGTCGAACTTTGACGTTGTCGCGAACTCTTACAAGATTTGCAAGTCAAAGGGTTTAGTCGGTTGATTGAAGTAGCTAAATAAACTGTCTTTGATGTTTATTCATGGTTGATTTGCCTTCTTTATTTTAGGGTAAACCTAACGACTACAATATTTACAGTCTGGTGGTATGTGTAATAAATACAGATTAATTTATTACTAATGTTTAAAAAAAAAATACATGTAAAAAGGTTGTTGAAAGTTGTTCAGGCCTAGTTAAGAATGCCTGCCTTGCATTGAAGAGGTTCTGGGTTCGAATCTTTGCTTTGGCTTTCCTGTATGGAGTGTTTTCCCGATACCGTAAATGAGACATGGCTTAGAAATAATACAATTTTAACATTGGTAGATAATTAACCTTTTCTCTTTGACAGAGACATATTTGCAAAAACAATGTTATTATATCTTGAGAAACACAATGTAACCTGCTGTCAGCACTCAAATGAACAAAAGCACTGCCGAAAAACAGCTCATGACCTTTAAATGTTGCTTTTTTTTTTTTTTTTTTTAGGACCAGGAGGCATTTTCCTTATTTGGTCACAAACCTTTACACAGCCTGCTTGTGGAGCTGCACTCTCATGTGTGATTTGATGTGCCGCATTGTAAAACACTGGAGATCCGAGTGCTCTTTGACCAGTGTTCTGCATGGGCTCCTGCGCTAATAGAGGTGAAAGGGCAGCACTTGATTCGGTGATATGCATGTAGATGAGAGGCCATTTGAATAAAAGCATGCATACTTTATCACCAGCATCTGCATAATTGAGAAAAAAGCTCCTGCTGAGAGGAATGATGAGTTTGTTTTTGTGCAGATGTGATACTCAGACTATTGGAGAGCCTTTTTTTTTTTTTTTTTTTTTTTTTTTTTTTTTTTAAACCTCAACAGTTATTTAATATGGCAACTTTATATTTTTTTTCTAAAATGATGACTTTTCCCCCCAGTGTTTTTTTTTTAATTTTTTTATTTCCATGTTAAAAAAAAAATAGTTTCCTTTTCAACCTATTATTTCTGTCAAATGCTGAACACCTAAAAACACTTAACTTATAATTAGCCGCCTGAGAATGGGATTTTAGACGGTGGATGAAAAGCAAAGGAGATAAAGATAGATGAAAGTCAATCAGAACTTCAGTGAGCGAGAGCGAGCGTGCCGGTGTCCGTGGAGAAGGAAGGAAGGAGAATAATAAGAAAACAATTCTATGGAAGAGAAAGGTGGAAATGAAAGTACGAATGGTGGCGTGTGGACCACATGAAGGCCACATGAGGGATTTTAGGAGCCCCCTCAAAGTGACTGGAGACATATTTTAAGGTTGGTGTCTTCAAAGTGTTTATTTTACCAGTAGTGGCTCAATATCCCAGAACTGGACCTCATTTTGTAATAATTTCCACAGATTTGTCTATCCATTTTGTAATTCATTCAATTTAGAGAGATTTTTCGGAGAACCTGTGTTGTGTATGAAGCTTTAGTGTGAATGTGTGCACGAGGACCAGCCTATTACTACTTGACATGCAAATCCTCTTTTCTGACCTTCTTCTGTCAGCGTCTCTTGCAGTCCCTTCCCCCACCACACAATCTTTCTCTCTCTTTCTGTCCTCACAACTCACTTTCTTACATGCTCCTGTAGCTGCACCAGATCCATTGTGTGTTAACAATGGTACAGTTTAGAAAAATCCTCATCCTGGCTGGAAGTCAGGGGTGAGTGAGAGAAAACATTCCAGGGGTTGAAGTTGGAGTGGTCCCAATCTGAGGGATAGCTCATCACATGTTGGTGCTAATATGCATACGAAAATGCAGATAGAAGAATATATTATTGAAGAAATACACAACAAAAAAAACAAACATTGTTCCATTCAAACAAACTAGCTTTTTTGTGCCAAAGTACTAGCTTAATGCTAACATATAATGTGAAACATCATAGATAGGCTAACAAATTAGCATAGATGTTCCAGCAGTTATAAATCTTTAAACACGCTCAGAGCTGCAACACACACAAACAGCATACAGTCTTCCCTCGCTATAACGCGGTTCACTTTTCGCTGTATCGCGGATTTTTTTTTTAAGTGCAATTTTGCATATTTCTTTTACAGTAATATACCCATTTTATAAAAATTTATGAAGGTTTGAACATTGTCAATGTTTGAACAAGAGAGAAATGTGAGAACATGTAAATGCCCCAATGAGAAAAGTGTATAAATTGTGCGGTCGGGGATTTTAGAGCCTTAAAACATTTATAAGAGTTGTAAAACATAAAGCTAACTACTTCGCGGATTTCGTTTATTGCGGGTATTTTTTGGAACCTAACCCCAGCGGAAAACGAGGGAACACTGTACAGCAATTCTCAGACATATATTTCTTAACATTCTTAATATTTACTGCCACGTTATTTAAAAAAAAACAGTGCCAACTGATTTCGAGCATTTTAACTAATCTTTTAAGGAAAACAGAATATTGCGTGTTTTTACTACATTTACAATGTGGGTACCAAATGAAAGATCACATTCCATTCTTTTATAGACCCTTCCAGTGTGACGTCACGTTGAAGTGTGCCCCTTGCGGTGGAGGGCAGAGCGTCAATGCGAGTGAATTAGAAAACAATCAGTGTGAGCTAGAAAATAGGTCAAACAGTTGATAAATCAGCGACCGATGCTATGGTGAACTTGTGTGCGGTTGACGGATGCTCTAATGGCTCAAAGAGAGATGAGATCGTTCTTTCGGGTGCTGGCAGCGATTCTAAACCAGGCGGAAGACAGTGAGGCGTGAAAGACGAGCACTGTGGCTAGCGCCAAACTACGACACAAGCGCTTTGCACCCACAAAAATTACGAGGATATACTCAGATAATTTTATATCAGGTAGTTTTTCTCTTTTTCATATACAGTTGGCTGCGATTGGCTGGCAACCAGTCCAGGGTGTCCCCCGCCTACTGCCCAGAGCCAGCTGAGATAGGCGCCAGCAGCCCCCGCGACCCTTGTGAGGAATAAGCGGTCAAGAAAATGGATGGATGGATATACAGTTGGTCTGGTCAATAACGTTAACCTGATTGTAAATTCCAGGCAGATGTGATGAATGTGCCATATTATCTTTAGCATTTAAACAATCATCATTTTTTTGCATAAGCAAGTAATTTTGAACAAAGAGTTAACGATTTAACACGATTATCACAATTAACACTAACTTGGGCTTGATTTCTGCTGAGGAATGTGTAGTAAACGTGCGGTCTGTTTGTTAGTAGCTAGCAAGCTAAGATAGCTCAAATACTTCGATATACAGCAAGACGAGTATATCCGGACACAAACAATTTAATGAATGACAATTTACACCATGAAAGTACTGATCGATGTATTGTTTCAACCAAAAACAACATACCTTAGCCTCCCACTTCCACTTTGCCCTCCAACAAACTCAATGTTCCTAACGACTGGTTTCAATGATTCACAGTCATGTAGTGTCCTACTCAGGATGTTTTTTGTGACACTTGACATATTTCCCACCTTTTAACAAAAAACGCTCGCCAAAAATCAAACTCTCTACATTCATTTGTTATGAGATGTTTGCCCTCCGGGAGGCGCGGCGGGAGCTAAGCGGTGACGTCAGCTGGAAGGGTCTATTAGAAACAAAAAGTATGTTTCTACCGTATTCTGTTGTTTTGTAATCACCATTTGAAAATAGTTTTTTTGAGTGACTGAGTGAAAAGTGAAAACATTAGGAGAAAACAAGCTTTTTGTGAAAAGATACATTTTCTCCACAACAGTAACTTTGACACTAATATTGTTTGTTTAGTGACGCCCTATGAATTAGGTTTTGTGACAAAGGCTTTGATCATTCACGTCCTTGAAAACATTCTATTTCATCAGATTCCGTCATGTTTCATTATAATTCCCTTAGGGCTGGGCAATTTATCGAAAAAATATCTATCGTGATATTGGCCAATG
Organism: Festucalex cinctus; assembly: GCF_051991245.1. NCBI lineage: Eukaryota > Metazoa > Chordata > Actinopteri > Syngnathiformes > Syngnathidae > Festucalex > Festucalex cinctus. The sequence goes on from NC_135411.1 coordinate 49,075,496, forward strand.
CAATAAGTTTCATATGGAATTGTATGCTTTCATCTGAATTTGACCAGTCAGATGACAACTTAAATATGCATCACCATCCAATAGTTGAACATTATTATTATTTTTATTATTATTACAATTAATTAACTTAGAATACATTTAGCTTGCTTATTTTGCCACATGAAATAAATGTCATTCTTTCATTAGATAATAAAAATGTTATTTCTTTAGGTACATGTTAAATATCGCAATAATATCGATATTGCAATATTCAACAACTATATCGCATATTGCATGTTTTTCTCAATATCATTCAGGCCATTCATCTGCTGGCCATATTTAGTGGGTGTTTTTGAATCCACAACCCATTGACCAGGCGGCGCTGCACTTAGACGTTGTACTTCCCATTGATTTAAAAAAAACAACAAAAAAAAAAAAAAGTAGTTGATGTCATTTAACATTTATGGCGGCATACATCGTGATTTTACTAATCGTTATCAAACGTTTTTGACGGTCAAAGAGTAAAGGATTGGGGACTATCTGAAACAATCACTTAAAAATCAGCAATAGTGGAAAAACACTATACTCAATCAATTTTTTTTTTCGTGAAGCGTCGTCGTTGCCCGCTGACTGCTATGAGGCGAAAAATCTCTTTACTAAGCATGTCAACACTATAAAGGCTAGAAGATTGTTCTCACATTCAACACATCTAAAGCTTATTAGGTTTAGGTTTTAGTAAGATTGGAAAACCAATATCATTGTCATGTTCAGTATCGCAGCTGTGAACACAATTCGCACACACATACTAAAGCAGCGGACATCAGTGAACCTTTGGTCATGTTCTTCTCGGCCATGGCTGATAACGGTATAATTATGAAGAACAACACAAGCAGGTTGAGTGTGGAGCGCATGTCTTCGGGAAATGAATGGCAGTGTGTGTAAATATGAGTGTGAATGATTAAACCGCTACGGGTCTGCATACAACACGCTGCTTTTCAAAGTTGCTGCCTAATCTCTGACTCCACCGTTCAGACAGCCATATACTCCATATGTTATGTTTTTACAAGATTGGAACTCATATACAAAAAAAAAAACTAAAGGCATGTATCATATATAGAGTGCAGTAGTTTTTTTATTTTTTTATTTTTTCCATTTGATACCTTTCTTGTCTTTTAGGAGCATCAAATGTACGTAAGGATCAATTCTCAGAAAATAAAAAATAATCTCAAAGTGTCAACCAGTTTCCTCACTAGATGTTATCACTGCCTCATAAGCGCGTCAGCTTGTAGGTTTGTTTGCACATGTGTCAAAGTGCCCCCGGAGCATATGCTGTCATGTCACCCACTCCCTCACCTTGCAACCTCCAACCGGTTGGATGCAATTGCTTGAGAAATGGAGAATAACCTGGGACACCTGAACACGATGCCTTCTGCCTTGAAATGACGACAAACAACAAACAAAACTACAGAAGTGCAAGTTCCAATTGTGCTTTCTATGAAAGTGTATAAGGGCCTTGGAAAAAAAAAAAAAGGTTTTACAATGCCTTGTTCAGTACGTAAATGTGGGCTCAAGAAAATACAACTTAATGGAATTGGATTGTTCCATCCACAATTAATAAATACTGTAGCTGCCTTTTATTTTGTGTTATCATCCTCACTGGCCGACACTATAAACAATCTAATGACCGTGTGGAATTTGAACTTCAACATGACCAAGGACCAACTACTTCTAATGCATTGGAATGATTACCACAGAACACATTGGAATTCTTCTTCCATCAGACTACAAGTTGATACCAAAAACAAAACTGTTTTTGGACAACTGTACTGTATTTTTGGATCTATGACTTGGAAAGATCCCCATTTCTTGTTTACAAGCTCTTTAATCTAATCAGTAAAGTAAATACAGTACCTGGTGATAAATCAGTAAGGTAATTGACTGTTTTTGCCTCTGGCAGGTTAATGTTCAAAACAGCCACCCACAACCATGCAGTGCTGCTAACTCCCACAAAACACCTTCTGCAAATACTTACTCTTTTGCATTCTCTTTTTAAACTCTTTACGGAACGGTCAAAACCTGATGTAAACATATTCACTTGAATGCAGACAGTGCACTAGCTTTTGTGTTGAGTTCATAACTTATGATTAGCTGACCATTAGCATAGACCATTACTTGGCAACGAGGTTCAGTTGGCAAGGTTTTTATATCAATTGATGTTTCACTATGACAAACATGCAACTACGAGTAATATGATGAACATTACGAAACTTGAGTGTAAATATTTATTCTGCACCTGGCCAATGTTTCTGTGATGACTCGGGTCATGCAGGAGTAATTATTTGGGTCTTGTCTTATGTCTGGGGTCACACCTGGGTTAAGTTTGAGTAGAGTTCTTGACTGTGCACCAGAGTTCACGACCCGTTATGTGTCTGTTTTGGTATTGATGTAACAGCATCCAGTTTAAACTTGTTTTAGGCTATATGATGTCTGGACTATGTGATGTCAGGAATCACATTCTTCACACTCACATTCTCACCTATGGGCACTTTAGAGTCTTTTGTTTCAGCCTAAATGTGTCTGGTGAACAGCAACCATCGTGCACCTCCATACAGAACGATCGATTGACTCTCACAACCGTGAGGCAGACGTGCTAACTACTCTGAAATTAAATTTTTCAAAAACCTGACCTACTTCCGTCAAAGTTACTTTTTTATTTGCGTACCCTTCCTTCATTGAACGAAACCTACTCTTCTGTCCAACCATTTTTTTTTTTGTTTTTTGTTCATGCACCTCCTTTCTTCCGTCACTTAAACTTGCTGTTCGGCCTTCCTTACTTCTTTCCATTCACCCCAGATCTGTTTTTTTTCTTTTTCTTTCTTTCTTGACTGCCGTGTTTCTTTGAGTTGCTTTTTATTTTTTATTTCGAGTCCTTTGCTGAAAACTGCTTTTCTGCCTTGCTTTCTTCTCAGTTATTTGCCCTCAATTATGGTTGATCAAATAAAACAAGTTAATTTCAAAATTCTACCTACAATTCCCCGCGCTATGTACTCTAGATTCAGTGTTGTTATATCAAATGTATTCATATGTGAACAAGACAATTCAGGTCATTTCCATTTCATTTCAGGCCAATATGACATTTATGAGGATATAATGCCATGAAAGATTTGATTATGCTACCATCATTTGAACATTTGTGACCATTTTTTTCTATCCCAACTAACTTTGGGTGAGAAATTAATGCAAGTTACCAGCCAACCACAGGGCACATTTAGATCAAAGCTTGTTTCGAATAATGTGATTAGAATTTTATTTGTAATACTGCACAATTGCACACTCAAACAAATAACAACAAACAAGAATAGTCCAACTGCCTCGATTCAACCCCGACGATTAATACTTTAACTGTAATCCGTTTTATTTCATTTTTTTAATTTCTCGTCTCTTCTGGTAGCGTGCGGTTGTGTTCTGTCAGAGGAAGTGGAGAGTGTTTCCTGCTCACCCCCACAGTCCTCCCCCAGTCACATACGCGTTGAGGCTCGCAGGCCGCCGCCCCCCTTTCTCCCTCAATCCCTCCCTCGTCCTGGGTGTCTGCGCAGACGTGCACGCGCACAGCGGAGAACAAGCAGCTCTGGAGCTAACTGCTAAATGCTAAAGGTTAGCCAGCAGCAGCGAGTTAAGAAGAAAATGGCGATCATCCATAACGAATGCCTCCCATCGTAGATGCTGCAAACGCGTTCAAGGAATTCTTTTTAGCCTTACAGTCGGCTTCCCTTTTCCACTCTGTTGCACTTTATTCTTCAATGAGGTGAGACATATTTGTTTTCTCACACGCCCCTTGATGCCGTGCTATTGTAACCTTTACCGGGCGTCATCGACACAGTAGGGACTGGCGGAGATAAGTTCAGCCGCCGCCGCCGCTGCTGTTGTTTTATTTGGCCGACCTAAGCCGGTCAAGGGGAGCGGGCCGTTTGTAAGTAGTTTGCAAATAAAATAGTCCATGCATTTCTATACTTTTATTTTTAAAACTGTTCTGCAGCTACCGTTTGTATTTATTGGTACGATAGCTAGCGTTAACTAGTTGTAGTCATTGGTTAAGCCTAGCTTCTATTGCGTTTTTTTATTTTTTATTTTATTTTATTTCACCAACATTGTTCTTGTGTATTTAACAAAGCTCTTTAGAGGGACATTTTGGTGAGTAAAAACAACTGCTAGCGCGTTTGCATTTGTTTTTAATCCGATCGCAAGAGAATTTTAGCAGCGTCGTCGTAGTGTAGCTACTGTTGGCTTTAGCCGCCATGCTAATTTAACGACGCAGATGGCTTGGCGCTCGTGCAAACAGTCCAGCCGGCTTTTACGTTAGCTTCAGAATGGTTTTACTTGTGACCGGTTATGGTTTTGTGCGTTTACTTTTCAAGACGGTGCAGGATAAATGTAATTTAGCGAGGGGGTTAGTTGTACAGTTTCGATTTCGATCGAAGATATAACACCCTCTATCGGCATAGGGGGCACCTATCAGCTGGTTCTTCGTACCAGTAAACACTACACTACATCGCATTGCTTTTGCGCGTGAACACTTGAGACTTTATTAAGCAGGCCAGACGAGGACAAGGCTCAGTAAGGTTTTGCGCACAATGCGCAGACTCTCGACGGGGTTTTTGTTAGTGTTGGTCGCGCTGGAAAAATACCAGTGGAGTCGAGAGGAGCCATGTTGGTTAAAGCTGCTAGTGGGCTAACAGCTGAGGAGAACGGAGATAATGGCCGATCGGGACCTGAGCTGTAACTCTGACCTAATCTCTCTCTCTCTCTCTCTCTCTCTCTCTCTCTCTCTCTCTCTCTCTCTCTCTCTCTCTCTCTGTCTCTCTCTCTGTCTCTCTCTCTGTCTCTCTCTCTGTCTCTCTCTCTGTCTCTCTCTCTCTCTGTCTCTCTCTCTCTCTGTCTCTGTCTCTGTCTCTCTGTCTCTGTCTCTCTGTCTCTCTCTGTCTCTGTCTCTGTCTCTGTCTCTCTCTCTCTCTGTCTCTGTAAGACATAACACCCCCCACCCCCCACACATAGAAACAGCTCGTTAGACCTGAATATAAAAGACGTCTTGCTTGGAGTTTTCTCCTTGTGTACAGCAACTTGTTTTCCAGCATATTTTGCATTGTTCACAGACTGTAATAATTGTGGACAAGTGTCACAGTTTGTTTGTGACCGTTTGTCTTACATCGCTCAAAGTCAACAATCATTGCAAGCCCATAAAATCCTGTTGGTTAAGACAGAGATAAGTGCCATTCAACATTTCAGATAGTAACCTCATCTGTGTTCATCTTTATTTTTTTCTTCTTCTTTTTTTTTATATAGATTTGGAATTGGAAGCTTTGCCACCAAAGACACTGAAGCATCTTAACAGGTGTGTGAGTCGCCATGAACACCTCATTCATGCACGCATCACCACTGTGGTCAGGGCCAGCAAGACTTTCTGTGCTGGTCTTAGCAATATCAGGTTAACAGTACATTTACTTGGGCCTGACCAACTGTTGTATGTTTATTTTCTTTTTTTTAAAGCCAATTCTTATATTTGGCAGAATAAAATTCTGATAATCTATCTGATTAACGCTTACAGCAATAAACATGAATTACAAGTTGATTGTTTTACATTACTTAGTCCTTAAGTATGATAACTTTATGGAGAAAGTTCCTTTTTTTTTTAAATTTTATTTTATTTTTTTATTTTGTTTTGGGGGTTGGGAGACGTTTGAAAATGATCTTTGTTTTGTGTTGTAGCGTGTTATAAGCCATAGCAAGCAATAGTTTGGCAGATACTAAACAATTCTTTAAAAGTGTTGTTCTTGCTGTTTAATGCCACTCCCAGTTGAGGTTTACAGTTAAATTAATCCTATAATGACGATAATTATATGTTGTGTATTTAAAAAAACAAAACAAAAACAAACAAACGCACACATAACTTTACCTTTTAAGTTTTATAGCTTAATGCTAACACATAAAGGGGACACTCCTTACAAGGTCTAACGTAAAGCATCTTCTGTATGTGGTGGTGATAAGCAGCACTGCAATAAGCAGTGAATATATGAAAACAAACGATGCGCAACACATAGACAGATAATATAAAAATACATTGGCCATTCGTCATACGGTGCAAATGATGACTAATTACTGTAGTGTACCGAGTCAATTACAGTAGTTGTGAAACCTATAGCATTTACCTAATAAATGTAGGGTAACAATTTGCAGCCACTTTAATTGAGTAAATATAAATTATACAATAGGTGCGTTTCCATTATCCTCAGTTTTGCGCAAAAGGCATGTTTCGCAAAAGTAAGCTGGTAATGGAAACACTGGATTTGCAAAAAAAAAAAAGAAAACCTCTCAAATATCGCAACAAAGTTTTTGCGCTCTCATGGGGTGGTTTTTGAGACGTATCGAAAAAGAAGTATTTCGCAAAAGTGTAATGGAAACACTTTTTGCGCATTAGTAGTCATATGACACCCACCCGGTCACGGAGGAAAGGAATGTAACACGTTTATGTGTATTTTTTTTAAAACTTGCAATTACTATTTGTTTTGAGAATTAATAATTTCGGTTTTGTATTTTAGTTTTACATGCTGAAGTGATTTGTATCGGCTACTGCACGTCATGAGCGCAATAGAGAGAGAGGTGTAATCGAGCGAGCCTCCTTCGAGAAGTTGAAGGAGAGGAGAGCTTGAAATCCTGTCTTGCCATGTCTGGTTAATTTAGCAGAAAACATCAGAAACTTTTAACAATTTGTAACCCGCCTTTTACCCAGCCTCTGCATGGGAACAACAACATTTTAGGATTACAGGGATTAGGAAGTACGGGGCCACTCGCTTTCGTGTCAGAACTGCTTGCCGACTGCCGAGGGACACACACAACAACACCAACACTAAATGCCCGAAACCGACCGATGAGGGGTGAGCCCAGCCATAGCGACAGCGGGACTTGGTGTGAAACTCCAGCAGACACTGATGTGTATTGTGATGTGTATTGCGCACAAGTCGGAAGGCAAACGCACGAGCGGAGCAACGCCGTAACCCCCCCCCCCCCCCCCCCCCCCCCCCCGTGCGAGCCCGTCGCAGAAGCATACTGAGGCCTTAACGCACAATGGAAAGTGCCATCGACTCGCTAACGCTAATTAGAGTGCTACTCGCGGCATCACTCGAAAGAACGGCTATTTATACCAAACGCTTCAGGAATGCATACAGAGAACTTGAAGCATCTTCACATTACTCACCGGCATATGCTCTTCCTACACTGCAAAAAAAACAAACAAAACAAACAAACAAACAAACAAAAAAACTTGTTGGCATAACTTTATCGTGACCTTTTCCTTCTACTCTCTAATGTGGCTACAACTTAACAGTGTATCAGAATGCGTGGAACCACACTGCCCCTAAGTGGCCAAATCATGTACAACATGAGCAGCGTTCCTAATAAAGGCTCATACAAACAAGGGCAAGACAGTATAAAATAATTGAAATAAAATCGATTTTGGGCCATTTAAAATCGATTCTTAATTGTTTTGAAAGAGAATCTGAAGTCTTTTGAGAATTCTTTTTTTTTTTTTTTTTTTTTTTTCCCACCCCCCCTAATAGTGTAAGTTAAATTTACCCCATATTTGATAATTCCTTTGCTAACTAATCGGGTAAATTTTAGATTTTTGTGGATTATAGTTACCTATCTCCAAAATCGTTTTTTACAGTGTACCAATGTATAGTTGTCCTAATAGGCATAAACTTATTTAGTATGACGTAAAGATTGACGGTGACACAAGATATATTTGCAGAATATTTTACTGTAACAAGATGTTTGTTCTCAACAAGCATAGGTTCATTTATCGTATATACGCTAATTTTAAAAGACATGTAAAAGGCCTTGCTTTTATGTTAACATTGTTTTGTTCAACTTTGGGGCTGATCTCGTAGTTTTGTGAATATTTGTCTCAAAATTAATCACACAAACATCGGCAATATTCATAATTTTTAAGAGCCACATTTGTGACTTATATTTTTTTTAACTGTTGTCTATTTATCATGACTTATGATTTGTAAATATTAAATTCTGCTTGTGATTTGTCGTAGGTGCGTTTGTGAATCAGTAGGCACATGCCTTTAGTTTTGAGACAAACGTCACAATTTTCAAGACATTCACACACATGTAAGGAACATTCCACTTTGAGGCAGTGTTGCGCTCTCTGTTGAATGGGAACAAATCCTCCCCCGTTTATTCGTTTAAAAAAAAAAAATGGAAATAAGCTTTTAACTGATTTTGATTACCGTATGTGCTTATTTAGAAACAGTCGGGAAACTTAAACATGACTTACTTGTTTCCTTCAAGCTTTGCCTTGATGCCTGAAGATGTTCTTTTGCTACTTCTACAAGTATGTCACTTCAGGAGCAGCGGAAGAATAGCATCTTCCCGGTCAAGTCCCGGTCAAGAATGCATCCTATGTTATAACAATCAGTTTAATTCTATACTGCCTGATGCGGAGCGGCCAGAGATTGCTGCAACACTCCTTTTCTTGTGGCAGTCGGAATAACCTGAACAGCTCTTTTGAAAAATACTCGTTTCCGAATGATCTGAGTGGAGCAAAGCTCGCTCGGGGTGTATTTCCGAATGTACCCAGACCGCGTTCTCTTGTTGCAACGGGAGCATGCAGGAGGAGGAGCTTGTATAAAGTTGTGAAAAAGAAGGCGAGTTTGAGCGACAATATAAACAGACTGCAGTTGGGAACATTAGAACGTGGACTCGCGCTTGTGCAACTGGACGGAATTTTTACCCGTACACTTGTTGGCCACATTTGCAAGCATTTCAGTGGCACTCGAGCCCTGTTGTGTGTGCTAGCATTGAGTGTGTGTGTGGACAGTGGATGGGCAGCTGACACTTATGCAAGCACATGCAGTTCCGTTAGAATTGAATTGGAGGGTCTGGTTTGGTCTCGGCCCCTTTGTGCTGAGTAAGCTTTGCTGTTTTAAATCGCTCACGGTCCTGATGTTTTGTGTGTGCAGAGATGTTTGTATTGAGCTCATTGTCTCTGTACACTTTGTCCACACGCAGCCAGACAAAGGAACCCGAAAAGGGCAGCTAGACAATCACCTGCATGTGCAATTTCCCGAACTGGATCTTTTTATTCTCACCGTCAAACTACCAGATCTACTCACTTGTTTGTTGTTGTTGTTAATGTTGTGAAAAAATGCTCCAGAGGAAGTCGAACACAATCTGGGAAGTTGGTCACCCTCTGATTTTATAAATCCTTAACAAAGAAGGAAAAGAATGTAATCCTTTTTTAATTGGCAATATATATTTGAAATAACATTTTACTGTTATATAGAATCCCCACAATCTATTCAAACAATATTCCATTGTAAACACTCTCTAAAGGTAATACAAAGGTGTTTGGAGATGAACGTTAAAGCAGCTATATGGAAGATTTAAAATTTCAAATCGCTACTGCCACCTGTGGCCGAAAACAAACTGCACGCTCGTACACGCTGCGCGCACTCGTGCGTGCACGACCTCAATACTAGTTCCGTCTTCGCGCGACAGGAAACAACTGACGAGGACGCGCATGACGTCACATCCCGCAGACAGAGGGCGGGAAATTCGAAGGATTCGGACCGGACGCTTCAGAAATAATATTGTCTAGAGCCTTGTAGGAGTACCCATTGTGAACAGCTAAGATGTTGATCTACTAATTAGAATATGTTTCAGTCATAAATGGTCAAATAAAAAGGCTATTGTTAAGATATTTTTTGGGGGAATCCTCCATATAGTAGCTTTAAGTTATTGTCACAAGTAATAAGTTAGTTACCGATAGGAGAATAACTCCTTGTGTATGCTTTTGTATTCTCACTTAGATGCTCCTCCTTCAAATATTGCAAAAAAAAAACAAAGGAAAAAAACAGACTAAATTGCATTTACACAATGATTAATATTCTCTGTTAAATATCTTTACAAGACAGTGTTACCATTACTGTATGTTCGTTCACTGGCGGCGGCCTGCCATTCCTAAATCGTAGTCGCCGTGCCTTCAAATTTCCAATTACAGTGATATCTCAGCTGACGAACGCTTACGCTCACGAACTTTTCGCCTCACGAACATTAAATTCGCGAGCATATAGTCTCTGCTGACGAACTAGTTTTCGGCGGACGAACCAAACCACGCGGTCGAACAGCACCACGGTGGCGGCCACGAGAAGCTGACGCACGCTCACGGCGTCCCAGTTCGTCACCCCCTTTCTTTGAGTGCGGACGCGGTTTGTGTTTGATAGACATTTTGGACCATATTGAGTGTACTTTTGCTATTATGGGACCGAAAAAGACCCCACCACAGGCTAAGCCTAATGCTGCGTTCTCACTAAAAGCGAGGGACGGCGATTCGGCGGCGCGTTTGCATTGTAGTCAATGGAGTTCGCGCCATTAAAAAAAGCGAAAGTGCTATCACGTACCTCAAAAAAGGAGAAAATAGTGCCACGGCAGTTTCGTCCCAGGAAAGAGGTGAAAGTAGTTGGCGGTGCTCACTTTTTGTTGACTCGCTAAAGTGCTCCACTTCCTTGTTCACCAAGGGACACACCTCCTCCGCTCCGGTGAGCACGAAAGCGCGAATGACCGGCAACCGTTCCAAAACCACTACGCGGTGAAACGCTCGCGAATGAAGTAAGTCTACCATTGCTACCATCCTTAAGAACTACCATCACAAAGGTAAATAAAACGACTTTATTATACAGTACAGTTTATTTCTTTAATTACAATACAATAGCACATTTATTATACATAAAATAAGGTATATTTTTGTGTAGTTTTAAGGCTTATTTAGTAGAAAATTATGTTTTATAGGGACCTGGGAACGGATTATTCTCATTTTAATGGTTTCTGATGGGAAATAAATGTTCGGAAGACAAACTTTTCGCCTTACACACACTTTCTGGGAACCAATTATGTTCGTGAGCTGAGGTATCACTGTACTGTAAAGCAGTTGGAGGCTGACGAGGAGTGCAGCTACAAACGTAACACTGGATGGATGGTGAGAAAGATGACCAGACAGCATGGATCGCTACTGCGACCAATTAAAAAAAAAAAAAAAAAAAAAGTGCAACGGATCTTTGAACAGTGACGTGTTTGGATCAAAGGCGAGAACCAGTCAAGCTAGCAACAATGCGCTGCTAAGGCCAAATTCAAAATAAAAGGCTACTAAATAATACATGGACGTCAGTGCAATAGCCTTGGTAGGCTTTTGTTTTGATATTTCCTAGCCGTTTGTTTGCTTTGTTTATGGAAGGAAACTTGTGTGTGCGTGTGTGTGTGTGTATATATATATATATATATATATATATATATATATATATATATATATATATATATATATATATATAAAAGAATTGAGCGATAAAAGAAAAAGGGAGTCTTCAAAGCACCACATACACTCCCATCCACTTGTTAAAAAAATAAAGATGACCACCCCGCCACAAAAGGCCTTATAAGAGCCTATGAGCTGTATATGTCTAATCTATACGATATACATATAGTTTATACAGTTGTCTGCTCGCAAGATGGGAGTAAGATGGCCGCCCTGTCGCTTCAACGGCTTTCACGGGGGTGTATGGGCTATCCAGTAAGATATTCAGATCAATGGGTTGTACACACGCGTTTGGGTCGGCTAGCATCACATTTATAGCGCACATTTATAGCGGGTGACTTGAATGCCGTATGCCCGCTTCTCTCGCAAAGCACAGATCTATATGAGTACTGGAGTAAGCATGTGTATGGTGATGTGACGAGCACATGACTTACGGCGCTCGCCAGAGCAGCTTTTGGGGATCAGAACATGCATTGTCAAGCATACCGGAACACTGATAGTACCTTCTTTGCACTTTGGGAAGTACCTGAACGCTCAAGGGAGATTTTTAGAAGTGCCAGAGCTCCGTACCAGTGCATTCCTGCTCACTTAAAACACTGGGAAATCAAATGTATGAATGGGGCTGCGGGTAATGACTCTAATGTAGTCCAATATAGCGGAGCAAGAGTAGCGTTTCTTCTTCACAAAGCTACTCAAGTAAAAGTAAAAAAAGTATTGTGTTGTTACGGTGATAAGTACATTTTTTTTTTTTCCCCCAAAGTTACTCAAGTAAATGTAACTCGTTACTACTCACTTCTGGTCATAAGATTTTATGGATTATTGTCAGTAGCATTAAGTACGAACTTAATAGTAATTATAATGGTTTCTAAACTTCTGACCGTTGTTTATTTTTGCTTTTAATTAGCAGAGTTGTTCGACATGCAGCCAATAACCTTTTAAAAATATCTGCAATATTCAGATTTTGAAAGGCCATGTAAACATGCACCAAAATCCGAACATGCCGGGTTACACCCTTTCATAACCTGAATTCTTGGTCATATAAACGACCGGAATACCTTGTTTGAACGAGGCATTTGGTTTGCATTGTGTGCATTAGGGGTGTGAATTGCCTAGTACCTGACGATTCGATTCGTATCACGATTCACAGGTCGCGATTCGATTCGATACCGATTAATCCCGATACGAATTTATAAGTCGATTGTTGCGATTTTTTTTCATTCAAATTTAGAAAATACTAATCAGTAAGCTTGTACAGTGTAAGATTTATATGAAAATGTATTATTTATTTATCTGAAATTTCAGTCTTAATGAGGTTGTAATCTGTTTCATGTTTGAACAGCATTAAAATAAAATATTACGGCTTAATGTTCCGTTCATATAACATTCTTCCATGCTCAAGGTGTGAATCCTAAATAAAAAAAAAAAAATAAAAAATAAATAGATTCTGCCGATTATTGAATCGATTCGAGAATCACAGCGATGTAGTATCGCGATATATTGCCGAATCGATTTTTTTTTAACACCCCTAGTGTGCATGCTGCATTCTTCTCCTTCGTCTTCTTTTCTTCTTCATTCATTTCTTTTCGCCAGGAATCTTGACTTTGTTGTCCAGTACTGTTATACCCTTGCACAGAATAGCGCAGAACGACTCCAGAGTGAGCAGTTGTTTTTGCTGTAATGTATTATTTCGTGGATCAGATCAATAACATCATTGATCGATTGCGCAAATTATTACGATCACGATCATACATAAAATGCCAATTATCGTCCGATCACAATCAAGCCAATCAGATCGTAAATCTATTGCCAATTAATCGTTGCACCTCTAGAGCAAACATGTTCTTATTCCAACCAAGATGTAAAGTTAGCATGACCTGAAATGATCCCACTGGTTGTTGGAGACTGTAGGGAAACCCCAAGCATGTCATTCATACAAAGCCACATCTATAGGACTGTTTGTATAGAAAGATAACTTACTTCATCTCTTTTAACCACTATGAGATCATACAAATGCAAATTGATGCAGATGATATAGTGTGCTGCATGCAAATTAGCCACACAACCATGCTCTGCTTTTGTTCTTCCAACACGGTGAAATCCTTGTGTTTCTAGGCAGGCTTTGATGTCTGTAAGGGTGCACATCTTGCATTTTGGTGTGAGGTTTAACCAACCCTTCCTCCAGGCTACAAATAGAATCAATACATGATCCCCTTTTAAAGTTGACTTCATTGCATGACTCAATATTATTTGCAAAAACATACGCCCACAGTTTTTTTTTTTTTTTAATGACTAAGGAAGTCTTGCAGCATCAAATGTCTGATTTCTATCTCGTCATAAACTCTAGTTTATAATTTTGTGTGTGCTATAATTAATTGCTTCTATTAACAAGCATTGTCAAACACAAATGTCACCGTCATCATTGGTTGTGACAATCCATTAAAAAAAAAAATAAAAAAGTTGCGTTACCATTTCCTTGTTGGTTGCTTGTAGCGGTATATGTTCTGTGTGTGTGTGTGTGTGTGTGTGTGTGTGTGTGTGTGTGTGTGTGTGTGTGTGTGTGTGTGTGTGTGTGTGTGTGTATGTATGTATGTATGTATGTATATATATATGTATATATATATATATATATATATATATATATATATATATATATATATATATATATATATATATATATATATTAGAGATAAACCGATATGCTTTTTTTAGGGCCGATACCGATTATCGGTAGTCAAGGAGGCAGATAACCGATATTTGAAGCCGATATTCATTTGCAGTAAAAGTTAAAATGTTGGCACCAAATTTTTGAATATGCAAACCCTAACCGTTCTTTACAATGGATTCTCACACTGCACTTTTCATTTTACATCCTTCCATCTGCAATAAGACGTTATTGGCGGGGGGAGTTAAATGTGGGGGGCCAACGTGACATTACCTTTTATAGCATTTGGGATACTTGTAGTTTTATTCTATAAATGTTATATTTTTATATTTTGAAGTAATAGGAGGAACCCTGTCATTCGAAATGTGCATCAGCTGTGGCATTTCTTATTACTACAGCAAAAAAAAATAAAAAATTCCATGAGAAAAACTATTCATCCCTGAACACCATACAGTTCTTGTTGACCTTATTATGATTATTGTTATTGTTACCATTGTTACCATTCCGACCGTGACACCCAGTCGCTTCGGGGTTCCGACACCGGGTTGCAAGTTAAACCGGCTCATGTTGACCTGGCCTGCAACATTGCTAATTCACATTAACAAGCACTATCTTAGCTGTCCACATGAATAGTTACTAACACACGAGAAAGTTATACAACACACCAAACATGAGCTCATTATTCAAAGTATGATGCACGTAACGAAATTACATCACTGAACATTAATTGCAGCCGACTACGGCCGTAGATGTTACATATTAGTGGCATCCATTGAGAGGATAATTTCCCAACTGACGGCAGACATGACGTGAAAAAAGAGACAAAACGAGCAAATAAGCACACTATACTTTAGTGCACTTCTCTACTAATGCCTAACATACGGAAGAGAACACGTTCGTGTAGTTAAACGGTGTTTGAGACACTTAATTTGTTACGGAGCGGACTTTAACGAGGCGCACAACGAGCTGTCAATCAAGTCGACGGCGAAGCTTAAGGCACACAATGGCAAAACAGTGCGACAAATAAACACAATATAAAGTAACTAAACGCTATTTAGTGTCACTGTGGAATCTAACTGCATAATAACCGCTATGCAACAAGTAGTGGACGTGACCCAGAATGCAATGTGTGCGTCATGAGAGGTAAATATAATGACATTACTCTACTCTTAACATGGAACTAGACAATATAATAATGACAACTGTTAATATTTGGAACCTTTCTAACAAACATTGTTTACTTAATTAAGTGAAAATGTGTGTGATTCTCTCCCCGAGTAGTTCAAGTAGCGAATTAGCTACTGGGTGTTAGCCTACATGCTAAGCTGAACACACCACTGTTAGCTAGCGGGGATTCAATGCAAGGCAATGCAGCTCCATTCATATAGTGCATTTAATACACAACATAATTCAATGTGTTTAGCTTATCATGGTGAAAAGTTCGGCGGAGTCTCTTCTCTTTTAACTTACCTTCGAAGCATGTGTCTCGCGTTGTGTTCGTGGGTGCGTGTGTGACCGGCTACTGTGATACACGGCATACACTACTGATTGGTTCTGGCTCTTGCACGGCTAACCAATCAAATGCTGCTATGGGCGTTACGTTGCTTGAGTTGGACTCCATAACAGACAGAGACGCTCTGGGCTGCATTCGAAGCGAAAAGACGGAGTTTTAAATCGCTTATATCGGCCGTCAGATTAATAAAACAGGCCGATACCGATATGTACCAATATGTCAAATATCGGCCCCGATTATCGGCCCGGCCGATTATCGGTCTATCTCTAATATATATATATATTAGGGGTGTGAATTGCCTAGTACCTGACGATTCGATTCGTATCACGATTCACAGGTCACGATTCGATTCGATACCGATTAATCCCGATACGAATTTATAAGTCGATTGTTGCGATTTTTTCCATTCAAATTTAGAAAATACTAATCAGTAAGCTTGTACAGTGTAAGATTTATATGAAAATGTATTATTTATTTATCTGAAATTTCAGTCTTATAGAGGTTGTAATCTGTTTCATGTTTGAACAGCATTAAAATAAAATATTAAGGCTTAATGTTAATGTGTGTGTATATATATATATATATATATATATATATATATATATATATATTTAAATTGGTCCCCTTGGTTATTATTAATATATCCTGGTTGACAACTTTCGCTCTATCTCTTCCAGTGTATGCACTATGCAGGTTAAACCGCTGATGTAGGGCCACATACACAAAGATGAACTTTACTCTTTATATAGTGCAAAATTACAACTTACAAAGTTTGGCTATAACAGAATGTAAGAACAGTTTTTAATAATCCAGAAGAAAAGAGTATATTTACTTTTATGCACCTTGATTTCACACCTTTTTTTCCCCCCTGCTGTTCCGACGCCACTCATCCTCTTTTTTTTTTTTTTTTTTTTTTTTTTTTATTTATTTTTTATTTTTTTTTTTTATTTTATATTCCCCTATCACAATGGAGAGCAAAGTATGTGCCAAATAATAGAATAAACTCTCCAGATATTTTCATGCATTTAAAACAGAACAAAGACCATATTTAGTGAAAAGATATTTTTGGAATGCGAATCCTGTTCATCAGTCTGGTGGTGAGGCTCCTGGGTGTGTTGTAAATGGGTGCATTGTTAGTAGCCGCTGTAAATTTTTGTTGCTCTTGTCTTTGTACCTTAGTAGTAAGTATGCACTCTGTTTAATATATTTCGATATAATACTTGACAAAGCTGACTTGTTTTTCTGTGGGATTATCACAAGAAATAAAATTAGCTAGTCATGGTCATTTGTAGATGCAGGTTCATAATTGGCTGTGGTTTGGTGCCATCAATAACAATGTTTTGTTTCTTTACCATCTGGATGAAGAATGAGATGAATCAAACCATAAAACACATTTCCAATAACTGCTATGGCTGACCTTGTGTGCCTCTCCCACTAGCCTGCCTGCCTCATTCTTTACTCCTACTTGATGTTTGCCACTCTTGGTGCCTGCTTCCCTGTGTCAGCTGTAGTTGTCGGGGGATGGGCAATTGTCAGCCCATTCATAAACAGATGCTGTCTGCGTTGGTGTGTGTATTCTCTCCAGGAGGCTCCCACCATGCTCTGTTGTTGATGTTGAACACAGGACCATCTGCTGAAGTACTTGATGGTTGGGAAGGAGCGGGTCTACAAAGAGCAGGGGGAGGTGTGGGAAACACAGGGGAGGGGGTGGCAGCATTTCCATTTCATCAAACTGCTGTAATGGCTCGTGATGGGAAGATGTAAGTGTGGATTTTTCAGATTGTAGCACTTGGGATGTTCAAGCGATGTGGCTGTCATTTTGGACAGTTTACATCGTTTGGAGCCTGTAAGCACTAGGGGTGGGACAAAAAACCGATTCGACCGAACCATCGGTCGTCAAGGGGAGCTAAACGGCCGTATCGGTAGCAGACTTGTCAACCGATACAAAATCCGCCGGGAATCCTTAGATACATTGCTTGTAAAGCTGTGGACCGGATATCGCGTTGCTGTGAATCGGTTGCGAGTGAGGCTTTATGGTTTTCATAACAATAGCAAGAGTTCTGCGCCGTGCTCTACTTGTTTTGTTTACATTTCAGTAGCAGCACTATTCAAGCTACTTCCGTGTTTACAGAGAGCTAGCAAAGTAGCGCTCAGAGACGCTTCATTCCCTGGATGTTGTAAACATAATGCAAAGACGTTACGCACCTTTTTTTGGGGGGGGGGGGGGGTCCGCCTACCGTCAACGCCGTGCTCGCGACACGGCACGCGGGCTCGCGCGCAGTCGCGCACAACAAGTGACAACATGCAAATGGAGACAGTTAGCAGAAGCCGGTGCCGTACATCTCGGTATTTCCCATTGCTATCGAGTCCTCTCGGTGCACTCGGCGTTGGTACTGCGCGCGAGCCAAAAAGAATAACTCGCGTGACGATCCAATGCATGGATTCAAACGACACAGGTATGTCCCACAGCCAACACACCAGCTAAGCTAAAAGCACACTGCAAGTATCTAATTTCTCAGTTTGTGGCTCCCTGTCAATGTACACAACTAGCATGAGCAGCAGGGAACTGAGACGTGCCCGCAATTACGTCATCAAACTCAAAATGAACGATAGCCCAAAAAACAAAACAAACAGTAGTAATTCTGTGGTCATCATCGTGTCTCAGATTAAAAAAACAAAAAAGATGTCATACATTAACCAAAAATGAATGTGATGGCAAAGAAAAATAAAAATTGTTAAAAACAAAAATTGTTAATAAAAAGGGAAATGCACTTTTGGAAATATTTTTGCATATATTAAGTTGTTAAAATGTGTTTGATAGATTTATTGTTCCATAAGGTGGCTTCATATTTCTTTTGGCTGGACGGTATGTTTATTTCATGTCTTAAATTTATGTTTCTGAAATACTTCACAATGTGGACATATTCTGTTTAATTGTGTTGGTGTCTTTTTAAAGGTTAAATATTTATATTTCAAATTGAATTATCATCCTTTTGTTTTCCCGATCCTGATTTTGAATTAAAAAAAACAAAACAAAAAACAATTATAACTGTCAATAACAACTAATAAATATTTAAACTGATACATTTTTCAGTCATATCGCCCAGCCCTTTGTTCCGGTCCATTTAAATAATTGATTCAATATATAAAAATATAGAAGACATTGTTGTTGTTCTCTTTTTACACATTTGTAGATACTGTAAAAATTTGTGGTGTTTTAAGATTGTTTACAAGCAACAAATGTCACTATAAGTTTTGAATATTGAAATTAATCGTATCGAATCGAAAATTGTATCGTCCCCAAACTTAATCGAACCGTTCTGTTCTGAAAGATAATCGTTTTTCAATCGAATCGCAACTTGTGTATCGAGATACATATCGAATCGGCCTCATGTCAGAGATTCCCACCCCTCGTAAGCACAAACAATTGAAAACCTTTCAAAGTGGAAGCAGTCATGGCATAGTCAGCCATGAAAATGGAGGACAGGCATAGTCACAACATCCGAAACCACGGTGCTGCTGTTTAATAATAACGCTTCTCCAGGAAAGTTTTACCCCACTGTGCAAGTTGTTCCAACTCAAATGTGCCAATGAAGGGTACCGGTACACAAAAGACTGATGTGTATCAAACATTGGATGACTACTGTCTTGGCATTCATACTTAAGCATAATTAGGGCTGGGTTCAAAATATCGATATATCGATATTGTATCGATACACCTTTTCATATCCCAATATCGATAAATAAAGCATGTATCGATATATCGATCTAGATCATGGAGCAACCGTTACGCACATCCATTTCCTGGTGGCGCGCTTCAGCCATCGCCAAAGTCATAAAAACAGTACATACAATAAACATCATAGTGTTTTATGACAACACTGAACTATATTTACAATTTAATATGTACTAGTGGATGAATTTTTATTAATGATTGTAGTTAAAAAAAAAAAATGGCAAAAATTAATGACAACTTTATATTCATGTTATTTCCCATTTCTAGTCCCTGATCGTAAACGGACCATAACGGTATCGGTCACTGCCGCGAGTACCAATACCTTAAAATAAAAATGGTATTGGCACCGATACCTGGTATCAGTAGTCACCCATCATAATCAGGGTGATACCAACGCTGCCTCAATTTGAGCCAGGAAATACCCTGATATGAGTGTTGAAATGTTACTGGGGTTGGACATTGTCACAAAATTTATTTACGTATTTATTTACAACTGATTGTCACATTCACCGAAGTGGGGTGAAATTTGTTCTCCGCATTTGACCCATTCCCTGGGGGAGCGGTGAGAATCTAGGTTGTGTTTTGTAAATTTCTATTTAAGATGGTTAAAAAAAATGTACTTAAGTTTAAAACATCATAAAAAAGTGGATGCTAATGTTTGTTCACTTTTTTTTTTTTTTTTTTAAATAAAAAAAAAAGAGCCAATAAAGAATCAAATTGTTAACCAGAATCAAAAACGGTATCTGAATCGTAAAAATCCTGTCAATTCCCATCCCTATCCATCTAATACGTTGTCAATACAATTGCCTTGGCAGACTTATTTTGAAGTTGACCCTCAAAGGGTGTGGTAGCGTGGCGGCTCAAAGAGGCTAGATTATTGGCAATATTCAGATTTTGAAAAAGCCATGGAATGTAAACACCCCCAAAAACCTGAATATTTTCTTATTCTGGGTTTTAACCCGAATAAGACGGGTTATCCCTTTCATAACCTGAATTCTTGTACCTCATAAACAACACTGATTTCTCTGACATTTTGACCTTATTTTCTGTCTCTATGGCAACAATGCCAGAATTTATCTATACATAAAGATTATTTTTTGGATTGGCTTTCCCTTTAATGACCTTGCACCCTTTCACCAACTATTTCGTTCCATAATGAATTTATGAACTATTCAATGTTAATTGTGATGTCTTAACGGCTTTGTATCTCCGGTTATATCACAAGGTCAGGCCTTTGTTGTAATCTCATTAATGGATTAAACAAAGGCCCACATCTTTCTGCTGCAGACTAAATGGTGCACCTGGAGATAACAGAGGAAACACCTTGGAAACAAATTAGGGGTGCACCGATCATAATTCTCCAGCCGATTCCAGATCTTTTAAAAAGTCGGACCTGCCAATCCCGATTTTTGCCGATACTGATTTTTTTTTCCATCACAGGCGGCATATACCTTTAGTGTTCTAATCTTGTTTTGTTGGAAAGCATTGAACAATATCGTCAAAATAATACAAATTGGGCGTTTTAACTGTACATGAAGTTCTCTCAAATAAAAATGAAAATCCTATAAGTCATCTCAGCAGAAGAGAACAGTGGCTGACTTTTTCAGACCTCTGATGAGGGAGATGAGTTTGGTGGAAAAGATCAGTTTATTCTTAAGGGATCGGCAGATCACCGATCTTCAAAAACTAAAGAAATTGGGGCTGATAAATTGGCCGGCCGATCGATCGGTGCACTCCTAAAACAAATATCCAGTCGGAAAAATGTGCAAAGTTGGCTTGGAGACAAATAACTAACGCAAAAAAAAATGGGGGTTAAAAATAAAACTGAATACTGTCCACTTGTTATACATAGTGCCCAGGCCTACGAGCCGAGCCGTCTGTCTGATCTGCTGTATTTTAGTTTAAAAGGCAGCAACTTTTTAAAATTTATTTTTTGTTATTCATTGTTGTTAAAAATAAACATTTTCAAAGATTGCTGATGTGCATTTTTTTTTTTAATGTAAAAGAATAACTAAAACCACATTTTTTTCCTCAGACTATAATCGTACACCAAAATCTGACTGAAACCGTTGCACCCCTAGTTACATGTCCAAACCCATGACACAGGTGATCCAGAGGAGGAATCTAAGGATTGATTTGTGTACATTCAGTTGATAAATTTGTTTGTGCTTTTGTTACCATTGCCTCGCTTTTGCTCAGTTATCAAGCTTCGGTAATTTTGCTTGGTTTGCCATTGAGCACTAAAATTCAGGCTTTTTCCTAATGTCCTCCACACAGAATCCACCCGCAGGAGGACACACTGTGGATGGAAGAAAGCGAGAAACGGTGTGTGACAAGGAGGATAAGACTATACAGGACTGGACAGAAGGTAGAGACGATACCATGACATTGATTGTTTGTATATATTTGATAATTCAACTGATTTTAGAATAATGCATTGACTAATTTTTTTTTCTCCCTCATGATTGGTGGGTGGATTTGGGGGGGAGGGGGGTTGGGTCATTAATTGCAGATCACTCAGCAAACATACATCTGTAAATAGCAGAACACTACCGTATTTAGTAAGCAAATTAACTCATTCAATCCCAAACACGGATAAATACGTTTTTTTTTGTTTTTGTTTGTTTTATTTTATACATTTTTGGGATTGAATGAGTGCTTTTTGTGTTAGCGCATTCAGAAGGCTTTGATGCAGCTTCTGACATGAAGAGGTCGCTTAAAGCAATGGTAGTTATATCAAAGATAGCCAGCAGGTGGCAGCAGAGTATAAGAGATCAGCCAGGGCCATGTTGCAACAAACTCCTTTTGCCAGTGTTTTCAACAGATTTGTGAATAATGATGAAACAGCTATATATCTTAATGCCAACTGCTGCAAAACAGAAATAGATATAAATAAACTTTTTTTTTTTTTTTCCTGATGAAAGAAGAGACTCTAATTTTTATTTTGGTAGGTTCCATGTTTTTATGGCAATAGTACACATTATTCTATGGCCCTATCCAGCAAAACAGTCGGGAGCGAAGGGGGTTGCTTCAGTGAAAATGGCTGGGAGTGAATAAGTTAACTAACTTGACTGCACTATTTCCAGATAGCTTCACGTCTAATACTGTTCTTCTGACCTTGACTTTACAAACACGTTTCAGCCACTCAGTCCTTGTCAGGTCTTTCTCACTTTCTCCCCATCTTACTATAATTGTGAGATGATGCGTCAGACATCGGCAGCAAATCTTGATAGTGGCATCGTCCGTTGGATAGTGGACATTCAGACATAGCCCTTGTTTCGGTCAGTCGGTGTCGAATCCATATAGCAGCGTCCGATTCAGTCATTATCACCTAGCCCCCTCTCCAAGGAGGAGAAGAGAGGGCAGTAGATAGAAGAACCAGTAGTAAAACAGGCCTACTTGGGGTTAAACTCCAAGCGAAATTCTAAAAAGAAGGTCTTGTGAACGTTTAAACTTTTCTACTGAGGTAGCATCTCTACTTTCTGCGTCTCAAGTGGACCTGCAGCCAGTGTAAGTTGTCTAGTATCTGAGTAATGCGACGGAACCTTGTTGTCCTCGTCAGGAGTATCCGCAGCATTTGGTAATACGATGCATGGGAAGTCTACAAAACAGTACGTTACAATAAGGGTAGGTGATATGGCCCAAAAAAATCATATCACGATATTTCCAAAAAAAATTGCGGTGCTGATATTTTTGATGATATTGGTAATAATTACTGAACAATAGATTTGTGATTGACACTCCAAAATAATAGCACTTTTATTGCAGCAACAATATTTAAGCCACCATTTTTTTTTCCAGAATTGAAATGTAAACAAAATGCAAATATACCAACTGTAATGTAATAAAATGGAAATAAAAACAGGCCAGATAGTGTTTACCCTGCGAATTATAACATAACTGCTTAAAGGACATTAACTTACAAATACAATGAAAGCACATACCTTCAGAAGTCAGTGGCAAATTACATGAGTCAAAAAAGTCCACTATTTTCTCCTGTGTAGTTTAGCCTCGTGTTGTTACCAGGGGGATCGGCAATGATATGGGAGCAGCCAGTTTGTGGCGTTAAGCTTTGTACATCGCAGGCAAATTGTATTTGTAAAAAAAATTTTCCCCTCTGTGCTTGTTTAGGCAGTGGTTATTTTAGCCGCAACCTCCTCGACCGTTATTTTACCGCGAATGGCTCTGGTTGTTTAATCAGAGGAGCGAGAAAATGCCGCGTTTCCTTGTAGACTTTACTAGCAGGTATGAATAACACAAATGTGCACTTTTAGGGCGCTGCGCGATAGAAACGTGCACGCCTTCTCGTCGAGAGCATATTAGCTTAGCGGTCGATTAGCGTCACAAACTCACGTGAATTAGATGGCGAATTACCAGTCACGGTAAAATAAACACCGCGGATTGTTGATCTTGGCCAAACGATACACGACCGCTTCAGTATTAACCGACCATCGTCTGTTTTTGTTTTGTTTTTTTTCGTTTTCTTGTTTTGTTTTTTTCACAAGGAGTGCGTCGAATCAAGATTGCTCCAGTAATTAATGAACAAAACAGCATCCACATGACGAAGCTCACTCCCACTTTGTCGAAGATGCGACAGAACTGAGCTCTTGCAGCCTCACACGCTCATACATTTTTTGTGCAGCAGCGAAAGACGCATATACGTCCAAATTGACACAGACGTATAATGTTAGGCATTACGTCATCACGTCAATTTCGCGATATGTCAAATTTTGATCACCTAAAAAAATACACCGGTAATATCGCAGACAATATTTTTTGGAACATCCCCACGTTACAGTAACCGAGGCAAGACGTTGCAAATACATGAATTTTAATCTCTGCGTCACTAGTTGGTGGCTGCACAGATCTTAGCAATATAACGGAGATGCAAAAAATGCAGTTCAAACCATATTTACCAAAACTCAAGAGTGGTGTCCTTAAAGTGTCAGAGACAGACAAAATCACCATAGAAGTGCAAAGTACTTTTAAGAGAGTAAAAGTAGATATATGATTTAGTGAATAAATACGCAGTGAAACAGTCTCATAAAAATGAGATATCTTTTGCCATGACAGCTCATTTCCATGCATACAGCAGCAAACTGAGCTGTGATTGGTCGTTACCTGTTTCCCCAGCACAGGTAATGTCATATTCAGTTGACAGCAAGTGGCAAAATTAGTTTTTAAAGGTATTAATTTGTTATGAAAAAATTGAATTATTACATTAATTAGACAAAATGTTATTTTTTTTTTACATTTAAAAATGTCTCGAGTCAAGTATCCCTTTAAAAAAGCCATGTTTGTAATTTCCATTCCTTTATTAAAAAACAAAGGTACCAACATTTTTTAACCCTGCTTCATTCACTGCTTTGATCCCATAGCATGTTAGAAAGTGTTGATCGTTGTTTTTCAAAGCGTAAAAACAGGTGTTTGTAAATGTCTTATTTCAATTCAACACAGATAATTATCAGTCTGTTTGAAAAATCTAAATTCTGAGGATTTGGGAAAATTTAGGTCTCAAAAACTAATGATCAGTTTGATAATCATTTAATTATTTATTCATAGATTAATCGTTGCACCTCTATACACATAATGCCACAATGTCACTCAAGTCTTGTTTTTGACACTGAGGTATTCACTTGAGATGATTGTCCTGTCTGTAAATGTAGACTACCAACAAGAATTTTTTTTAACTCTTAAACTCTAAATAAATGCCACTGAAATTGTTGATCACAAGTATTTATTTAAACATTAAAATGAAATGCAGTAAGTCCTCTGAATTAATGAATTAATTTAAACATGGAGTTGTTGCCGAACAGCCAGGTAACCAAAACCTCTTGACCATCCTGCAAGTGTCTAAATAATGAGAGAAATCTGCTCATGACTCAGAAGCAAAAACCACAAGGTTGTGTATTTGCACATTGCTGTGTGTTTGTGTCAGAAACTTCAAACCACTCCCATCCTTAGAAAGGTTATCTGGTCCGAACCACATACACATGCGCTCGTGACGTGAATGCTTATTGCGTGACGGTCTCTTCAGTGTTTCCACTTGTGAAAGTGAGATAGATAGTTAGTTTAGTATTGGTTTATGAGCTCTCTGCACATTCAGAAGAGGAACATTGTGGCAGCAAGTGTGGTCATCTTGCCAAGAAAAGCCTTAGGAGTTGCCTGTTAAGAAATTTTGCCATACAATAAATACATTTTCTTTAACCTAGGAATCTATTATTATATTGAGGCTTTTCAAAGTCATTTAATGCACACCTGTCATCAAGAAATTGTACTAATACTCTGATTAAATCTGAAACGAATGTCATAGAGTACTTGAAATTAACACAATTTCATATCTACTTCAGTGGAACCTCCGAAGAAAAAACTAAATTATTTCTACATGAATGTGTTTGTACGTGAGGGGCTAATTGTCAAGTTCTGCTTTTATGGTTATTACGTTTACTTTTCTGCATCATTGGCTCATCTATGATGACATTGTTAAAAAAAAAAATTAGACCTAAACCATGTGATGTGTGAGCATGTAGGCCTAGTTTTGTATCTTAAAACTTTGGAGGTTCCACTTTATTGGAATTATTCTCAATCCTTGAATCCATGCATTGATGAACTAGTGCTTGAACTAGTGCACTTGGGCCAAGATTTTAGATCTCGACATAGGTCATTTTATATTCTGATAATGATGTACATCCTGAGTATTTTTCCCTAAAATTACATGAATTTCATGAAAATTTTCTTCATAAATTGTTAAACCACGTCTCATATGCAACTTTTATAATACAAAATACAATAAAACACATCTAGTAGAAAGATACAATTTAAAAAATATCTAGTAGCCCAACTAGTTTTCACTGTTGTGAATAATTAATGGGTGATGTAAACATGCGACAGTAATGCATAAGTGCTGATGCAGTTACATTTTACCTTCATTCATTGTTCATACAATGTTATGTATCGTAAAGTCATTCTTGTCACACAATAACTCATGCACTAATTTATGCGCTAGTTTATTGTACGCCTGTCAGCTGTCACCAACAAATCATGTTGACTGAATTGTTTGAGTTGGGGAAAAAGCAGCAAAATGTCATCGCATTAAAGCATTTACAGCAGCAGTCATTTGAAGTAGTCGTGAAAAGTGCATTGAGCACAAGTTGTACTGTAGTCACATGGCACTCTCGAGTTGGCTGACCCCTTTTGCTCTTTCATACACGTTAGAAGCTGCAGCTGCATTCCACTTGCATCAACTTCAAAGATGGCTCTTTGTCACTCCTCTTTCCAACATTCCAATTTTCGTTCCCTCCCCCTCCTCACTTGGTCTTTTAATTGTCCCTATTCTCTTGATATTTTTCTCCCCCATCTAACCCCATCTCTGTATAGCTTTGTCGGCCCCCTTCCCAACCTCCTCTGTCTGTAAGATGATCACAGCTATCTGTCGTGGTGCTGCCAACTTTGGGGGCCCATGTAAAAGCTGCACTCAAAGGGATGGGAGTATGGACGGTATCTGCCCAAGACTATTCGTATTTTAATAGGTATGTTCGATACCACTTTTTTTTTTTTTTTTTTTCAGACCAATACTCAGTTCTTGAGTAGTCACCTATACCAGATACTGATAGCACTCGTACATAAAATTCCCCTCCAAAAATGACAAGCAATTTTAAAGAAAGACCTATATATCCCAATACTGTATAGTATTTTTCATTTAAATTTGCATGAAATTAATGGAAATATTCAATTTTTATAATTTCTAGTTCCTGATTACTGGTGTCGGCCACCGTTGCAGGTACTGATATTTTACAATAAGGCTGGTAACGGCACATATACCAATACCTGGTATCGGTACTCGTCCATCACTATATTTTAAGACTCCAGGTAGTAGTCAGGTAGGCTACCGATGCCAGCAACTGATACTGAAGGCAAAA
The DNA here is from genome assembly GCF_051991245.1 of Festucalex cinctus. Lineage (NCBI taxonomy): Eukaryota > Metazoa > Chordata > Actinopteri > Syngnathiformes > Syngnathidae > Festucalex > Festucalex cinctus. The sequence continues at coordinate 49,102,676 of NC_135411.1, forward strand.
AGACATGTATGTCCTCTGCAGTAGTTGCCGCTGTACTGTGGCAGGTTGTCACATCAGTGAATGATCTACATCAGAAAAAAAGAAAAATAAATGAATATATATATATATATATATATATATATATATATATTTTGGTTTTGTTTTTGTTTTGTTTTTATTTTTTGTTATTGAGTAAAAGGAAATGTTGTATTCCAAAAGTTCTGCAGATCGGTGATGCACCGAATTTTTGGCCACAGAAAACGTTCGGCCGAAAGTGCCCACCCGTGCGAACTACATTGACTATAAAGTGCAATCTCACCTCCAGAAAATACTCACCCCACGTTTGGTGTCTAATGCACCATTAGCCAACATGGCTGTGGTGTGGACGCACTGCAATGCAATGCTATTATAGTAAAAAAAAAAATTGCCATTTTTTTCGGCGTTTTTGCTTTCGGCCAAAGATTATCATCATTTTATATCATCCCTACTGCAGATGCTAACGGTAGTACTTGTATCGGTGAGTACTCAAAGAACGAATACTTGTAATGTTACCGGTCTGAGAAAGTGTTATCGAACATCCATAATTGTAATAAACATTAAAAGACCAGAATCTCTTGTGCAGGGTGATTTAAAAAAAGAATGCACCAAAATTATCATGCGTTATTTCAAAAATGAAAAACTCTAGCTGCCTTGGACACATGTTGTACATCCCTTCAAGTTTTTATTTCATGTTTTACAAGTGCTAAATGCGGCCACCACCGGCAGCACAGACATCAAGCAGATATGAGAATTCCTCCTGTTCCCCTATCCCTCCCTTATTGTTGTAAAACATCAAATAGAAACTTGAAATTACACGTGTCCAAGCTAGAGAATTCTGTTTTTTCGTTTTTGAAATGCCTCATAATTTTGCTGTGTTCTTTTTGAATCACTCTGTATTATGAGGCTGCTTTAATCATGTTTCAATTGTCTTATTTTTTTTTTAGGAGCTTCAAAGGCGTGCAGCCATTTAGAACACCAGCAATATGCTTGTGAGTCAAGACTTGGAGATGTAAACAACTTGGTTCAGTAGAATGGACCAGTTGTTTTAGTAGTGTTGTTGAGGCTGTATCTTTTGTATTTACTTTTCCGAGTGTGATTCCAGCAAGTTCTGTTTGGTTTGTCATCGGCTTGTGGATGGCTAAGTTGTAGATGCTGGCCATATGCCAATAGCTTCGGATAGTCTGCTGGGAGTAACTAAAGATGGAGCCGACGTCAGTGTGTTTTGTAAGCATGCCAGGGTCTGTCCTATTGCTCAGTGTTTTTAATAATTTCCTTTTTTTGTGTGTAGAAAAACAGTGTAGAATGCTTCAGTGCAGTAATCGCTCATTACTAATTATTAAGGGTACAATAAGGCCATGACTGTTAGAGAAAGTGATTAATATTTCGCACAAACCTTGTAACGTATTTAAGTTTCATGCCAATTCGTGTCCACACATGGGCTGATTTGTTTGCTTATTGTATTGAATAGTCAAGCAAGTGTTAGCTTTTTGAACACAAAGTTTATAAATAGACCTGTGACTGCTGCAACAGGCGGGAATAGCTGAAACATGTCCTAACCTCTTTGAAAAGGTCACTAGAGTTGTACACACTTGGAACGGTCAAATACACTTGTCCACTGAGACTGACGGCTGCCTATGTTGAATGTTCATACATGTTGATTGGTATCCTTTTTTGGTGGCTTTCACAGGTGTGGGATAATAGCCACTGGTCAGTGTTTGGCAAATTTCCAGGTGTTAAAGTGGTGTTCAGTGTGAATTATGGTCTCTCAAATTCAGCTGCGTCATAAGACGTTGCACAGGAATTCTACCCAAGATGTAGGAATTCTACCCAAGATGTAGGAATTCTACCCATTAGCTGCCGAGCAGAGATGGGAAAGTATAGAAAGTAAAAACCCTGCCACAGTTTGACTGTAGCCACAGCCCACAGGTGCTTTTACTCAACCAAGCTTGTTTACCTGCCAGTTGAGTAGAAGCACCTGTGCCTAAAGCCAACCTGTGGTAGGGTTTTTACTTTCTGGACCTGAATTTCCCATCTCTGTTGATGATTCCAATCAACACAGCTCAAGAGTGTACAGCTTGAACGCTGTGTTGAGTGATATCAGTCGCTCAGGCAGGAGGCGGCGCAGAAATTAGGCGAGGTGGCTTCCTCCAAATTCTGAACACAGGAAAGTCCCTGACTACTCCCAGAGAAAATTTGTAATTGTCGTACAAGTATGAGCATATGTTAACCTTTCTTTCTTTCTTTTTTCCTTTTTTTTTTTTTTTTTTTTGTGTGTTTATCCTCAGGACCAGACGAAGTCCTGAATCCAAACGGCATCCACTTTCCCAAATACACACACAAACGCACACTCAGTGTTCATCAAGTCCTCAGCAATGCTAAGGGGGCCTGATCAACCAGCTGCCCACTCTGAACAACTCGGCCTCTTCACCCCAGACGCTTGAGGCTGTATCTGCTAACCAAGTCCCCCTGTCCCTCGTCAACCTGGGAACCAGAGAAAAACAGTTCTCCTGTCAACCCAGGGAGGTCCACAAGCCCATCCAGGAGCTGCAGCCACGTGCTGGCCTCACAGGTAAGCTTCCAAAAAAAATTGTAGGTTTGATTCTTCTTCTGGATCAAAATAAATGGATTCTTTTGCACTTCGTTGTGATTTTCAGAAAGTTAAAAACAAAACATGTTTCAACACTAGTTTTTGAAATATCAAATACACATTGGTTTGATCTAAATGTAGCATGCAAATGCAGTGGAACCTCGTTTCACGGACCAATTAACAAGTATTTAATAAAGTTGCCTTGCCTTTGCTCTGGTTCTGGATCATATGAATTCCTTTTCTATTAGTTTTAATGAAGGAAAAAAATGCCTTGGTTGGATATCATTTTGGTTTAGAATAGGGCTGAACGATTAAGGGAAATCTAATTGTGATAAGCATTTAAATCACAACTTTTCACGATTGCATAATCGCTTTTTGTCAAACCACGATTTAATTGCAAATGCAATTAATCATTCAGCCCTAGTTTGGAACAATACAGTTTGCAAACAGAGGTTCCACTGTATTATATTGAGCAAAATAAATACAAATCTAAAAATGTGCTGTAAACTGACAATTCAAAGCTGTTTTCTTTTTTCTTTCTTTCTTTAAAAAAAAAAAAAAAACTCAGAAGTTTATTTGAAAACTTCAATATTTTGTTTATTTAAAATTTTACTAAGCATCTGTATATTTTGCCAAGTCAGTCAGAAGAGGCATGAAACGTTTGCTGCTAAGGCAGTTTACAACTTTGCTTTTCTCAGATCTGAACCTCACCCCCAAGACAGGACTTTTTTTTTTTTTTTTTTTAAACCTGTTTTTTGTGCTCTCGCTCTCTCACTTGCTCGCTCACTCACTCATGCCAGCCAAACTTCGCTACAGATTTTGAACGACATGCCCAAGGACAAAACATTGACAAAAAAAAAAAACTAGTAGCAAATGTAGCCAATATTGTATTCTAATACTCTTAGCTACATAATAATTTGTTTGAATCTGCAACTAGCGTTTTAGGTTCTGCATTTTAGCCAAATCTGCTCGTTAATGCTTCTTTCGTCTCCCTTTGTGACTTTTGTTCTCTTGTTTACTTGTTTCTTATTCTGATCTGTCACTCATCTTTTCATGCTCCATCTTCTATTTGTGTCCTCAGGTAAAGATCTGTCTGTTTGACAGCCTTTCCTCTCTCACCCTCTCTCTCTTTCCAGGCATGGCTCCCATTCGGGATTCCGTCAGCCATTCCCCTAATCAAACAGGTGACGACACATTCCCTATCTTCTGCTCCATTCCTTTCTTTCTTTTAGTGTTTAGTGTTGTGCTTCTTTGCTAACCAGTCTGTTTCCCCTGACCTTGACTGTAGATGAATTACTTTCATGGCATATCAGTGAATGTGACGGTTGAATGAGTGGAAGTTGAATTTTAGATGGAACACATTAAGAGTCGCTGCAAGCATTTGGCAAACATCTATGAGAAAGTGAGACATAATACTAGGGGTGTGAATTGCCTAGTACCTGACGATTCGATTCGTGTCACGATTCGATACCGATTAATCCTGATACGAATTTACAAGTCGATTGTTTTCATTCAAATTTAGAAAATACTAATCAGTAAACTTGTAGAGTGTAAGATTTGTATGAAAATGTATTATTTATTAATCTGAAACGTCAGTTTTATACAGGTTGTAATCTGTTTCATGCTTGAACAGCATTAAAATAAAAATATTAAGGCTTAATGTCCCGTTCATATAACATTCTTCCATGCTTAAGGTGTGAACCCTAACCCGAAGTAAGACGTTTTGTTGAATATTTTTCCATTAAAAATGGAAGTTTAAAAATCGATTCAGCCGCCTATTGAATCGATTCCAGAATTGCACGATGTAGTATCGCGATATATTGCCGAATCGATTTGTTTTTTTTAACGCCCCTACATAATACAGTATGTAAACTTTTGACTTTAAAAAAAAAAAAAATGTAATGACAAACGGTCTGAAAAAATTCTTTCATTCTGGCACTTAGAAAATAATGTTGGTAGTTCGACAAATTTAACTGAAACAGGAAAAATTTTAGTCTGATTTCGTGTTAGTGGTGCATGTAAATATGTGGTTTCGACCAAGTGGTGGCGGCCAGTTGGTTAGATTTAGTCGTGACATTTATGGATCTTGAAAAGTACAAACTTACATATATGTGATACCGTCACAAATTTGCAGAAGTATACTTTGGTCATGCTCAGACAAATATCCTAAGTGATTATGAATATTTATGGCTAAAATACACATTTTTCAAATTTAGTATATCCTGAAATCGGTCACCTGTTCTAGACCATTTTACACAAATTACTTTCCCCAACTCATTTCCATTTCCTCTGTGTTCTTACTGCGCCCACTGATCTTTTTTGCTGTGCTTGATTAATTATAGCTAGTGCATGTTTTGTGTTCTTGCTGTAGTGACAAAATAGTGAAGGATGAGTCAATACTGAGCAGCTGGCACTTTTCACAGACCGTTTGTGGTGGTGACTTGTTGGAGGAAGTAGAGATGTATTTATGGATAATAGGAGGCCGTTTACAACCACACCCATTGTCCTGTTGTAGACAATAGGTTGAACCAATGATGAGAATGATTGCTTCATCAAAGTGCATAACACTTGGCTTCTGTTGCTCTGTTTCATTCAAGGCCTGGAACACCCTGGCTTGGACTCTCAGTATGAGCCCTCTCCTTGGTCTTCTGGCTCTCTCTGCAGCGGTGACAGCAACAGCAACTGGGAAAAGGTCATAGTGGACGGAAGCACAGATAAAGCCAACAACGCCTCCTCAACTAATTCTTCTGTCTGGCCTCCTTCGTCGTCTTCGTTCTCTTGTTCCTCTTCCTCCTCCGGCTGTGGGTCAGGATCAGACCCAGAGTTGGCATCAGAATGCATGGATGCAGACTCGAGCCCATCGACTGGCTCAGAGAGTAACTTTGCCGCAATTGCTGTCACGACTGGGATGATGTCAGCAAATGCTTCTTCCGCTGAGTCTTCTTCAACATTCACTCCTTCCTCTGACATGATGGTTGGCGTTTCTTTGAACGGAGACAGTAATGGCAATAGTCGTCAGCTTAATGGTGGAGGAGTTGGAACAATCTGTGGTGCAAAAAATGGAAATAGCAACATTACTGGACACCCTCACTTCTCTGTGGCCGGGTCCAGCAGTATTGGCAGCAATAACATGGGTAACCACAACAAGCTTGTTAATAACAGCAGTGTTTGGGGCACTCAGTCAGGCACCACCATGATGGCTTCCAGCGAAAGCACCACTTGCATAAATGGAGGATTGACTCCAAATACCATTCCCCCAAATGCCAACCATGGTGCCTGGCCTCAAAATTCAACCCTGACCCCAATGTCCCAGGGCCAACGGCCTCTACAGCCTCAGGGGATGAATCCAAAATTGGGTGTAGCCCCCCAACAGGGCCCCTTGCTGGGATGGGGTGGCACGGCAGCTCCAGACAATAGCAGTATGATGGAAGACATGGAGGTTACTAATGGTACATCAAGCATCAATGTGTTAGGAAGCAGCAACAGTGGAAATGGTGGCCTACAGCTCGCCAACCTTAACACTGAATCCAATGGACCAAATAACACTATGACGATGAATACTACTACTACTACTACTTCTACTAATACTACTACTAACACAACAATGACCTCTATTCCACCAAACTCTATTGCCTCACCTCAACTGAGTGTGGAATGTTCCTGGGGCTCAATTGGAGGAGCAGGGAGTGGTAGTCCACTGCCCAATGGAAACCCTTCATCTGCACCCCAGCGCCCTCTCGGAGAGGTGGGGGGATCCGGAACCTTTGGTACGCCTTGGGATGCATCTACCTACTCTGGAGATAAGGGTCCCCCAAATTCAGACACTGTGAACCCACAACCCCCTGCCTTAATGCAGGCTGGGAATTCCCAAATGTCCTCTTCTGCTGCTGTTAAGAGTAATAATAACCACCATAACACTGGGGGTTCACGCTGGGATCAGGGGCCTGCCAGTAACCCAAATGCGAGTCAGAACAACAACCCCTGGGGTGTCGGTACAAATCAAATGCCAGGCTCCACAGGACAAGTGCCAGGGACTGTGAACCAAACTACAGTGAGCTCTTCTTTAGGGGTACCTCGCCCGTGGGGAGGCAGTGCATCATCTTCCTCCTCCTCCTCTTCCTCCACATCTAACAAGCTGTCAAATGGAGAGTGGGGATCAACCCATGGGAACAACCATTTGGATGCCGAAAGTCATAAAGGAAGTGCTGCTAACAGTGGCTGGAAGAGCCTGGAGGATGATGCCATGGGTATGGGAGGTGGAGGACCTGGTAGCACAAGCCTGGCGGGTGTATCAGGAGTCTGGGGCCGCTCTGGAGGAAGTGAGGGAAGTGCCGAGAGCTCTGGAGGCCAATCCAGCTCGGACCGAGAGAATGCTTTGTCAAAAGGCGGCAATCGAAGAAAAGGCACCAATCCGTCACCATTAATATCATTTCCGAGTAGAACTGACGTGGACCCAAGGGTTCTATCTAATACTGGATGGGGACAAACACCCATACGACAGAATACTGCTTGGGATGTTAGTTCTACCAACAAGCAACACCTGGCTCTTCGAGGAGATGAAAGAAAACAACGCTCTGGCTGGGTAACAGCAGCACCTGCGCAGATGGCTCCTGCCCAGTCCTCTGGAGGTACAGGTATGTGTGACATTGTGGATAAGCACATGCATCCCGTTTAGAGGGAAAATGTAAAATTGTAAAGGCAGCACCAAAAATGATCTAGAATTGAACTACTGTATTTCCCTTTTATACTAACAGGTTGGGGCGATGGTCCTGGTTGTGCCGGCCCAGATAAAGGAAGCTCTGGTTGGGGAGAGCCAAGATCAACCGCCGGGTGGGATAACAAAGGTCCAGCAAGTGGATGTGGCTGGGATAATGGATCCAGTTACAAAGGGTGCAACAACATCAGCAAAGATGACAGGTGACTGAGAAATTAGGTTACGATATTTCATTTTGACTGCTAAAACTGATTGCCCATTTCACATATTGTACATGGTCAAATCACACACACCTTAATTTGCGCCTTCCAGATCCAATACGTGGACTAATGTGCCCAAACAGCAGCAGGGCTGGGGTTCCAGCAGTGGCAATGAGGATGAAGGCTGGGGTACAGCTGGAGACAGTTCCAGAGCCGTTTCTAACAACCACTGGGGAGATCCCCACAAAGGTGCTGGGTCAGTGGGCTGGGACAGCGACAGTGACCGATCAGGTTCTGGATGCTGGAGTGAGCCAGGGCGAACCAATACTAGCAGCAGTAACACCTGGGGAGGAAGTGGAGGCTCAAATACTCCAGACCAGAATACTCCAAACCCAGGTGCCAACTGGGGCGACTCCAAACCCAACCTTCAAAATAAAAGCCAGGGTTGGGGAGAGCCAGTGAAGAACAACCAGGGATCCCAGAACTGGGGCGATGCCAACTCTAAACCCTCCTATACGTCCAACGAGTGGGGGAAAGGTCCAGAGTCCAACATGTCAAGAACCAATAACAAGCCTACAGGTAAACGAACGTTTGTTTGGTTATGATTTATGTACGTACCGTATTTTCCGCACGTACCATATTTCCCGCACTATGAGGCGCACCTAAGAGCCTTCAATTTTTTCAAAACCTAACCATGCGCCTTATAATCCAATGCGCCTTATATATGGATCACTATTGAGCCGCAACAGGTCTCGCTGTCAAGACACGATCGGTGACACGCATGCGCAGAAGATCCCGCCATCTTGGATTGCTAGCTAATACTAATACTTTACCTCAGAGAAAATAATAAAATAGCTGTTTATTCATTTTGGGAGTGAATGGAGTTGTCAGTAAGCTGGTTTGTAATCTATTAATAAAGTTTGACTGACCTATCTGACTGTTTTGTTGACATTCCCTTTAGCGTAGCACCATCTATTGGATGCATAACGTAACCCCAGCCTCTACTGTAGCGCCTTATATATCTGACCCGCTCCAGCAAAAGGGTCCGCATGTCGGGAGGATTAATCAAGAGATATGGGCGATATAGACAGTTGGACATTTTTTGTCCATTTTGAGATTTCTCCACAAATAGCTTCCTTGAGGTTAGGGTAGTTTCATTTCCACGCAGCACAAAAGTCAAAATTGTAATAGAAGTGTATGAAAATAAGCAATTATTAGACAGTATGCCTCGGAACTAGGGGCCGTGTTTTTAGCCTGCTAGCGAGCTAGCATTGCGTCTTGCGCACCTTTTTAAAAACAACCCGACTTTCCTAGCCTCAGACGTAATACACTACTGATTTATATAAATATTGTGAGGATAAGCGAATCTGCTAATGGATGGATGGATGGATGGATGACATAGCAACCAAAAAAAGTCAAAACACAATTCAACACGAACGTGAGCAGAAGTCACCTACCTAATGGAGTAGAAGCTATGTTGTCATCGGTCCGGTTACCAGCGAATTGCCATCCAAACAGACAGAGATATACTCCAAGATCGTTTTCTTAATGAATCGGTGTCTACTTTTAATTCAAATTGCTAAATTCACACACTTGACTAAACCATGTCGAACTCTAGAGAGGGATGCAGCCACGATACCCCCGCGGAGCAATCTGCTCCTTTACTCAGACCACGTCGGTTAAAAGTTGTGACATGCATCAGTGCCTAGTATGCAATGTAGACTAATGTAATAATGTATCGATTCGTAAATACTAATTTAATGGTTTGATCACTTGTCGATGTTGTCCATTTCATACGACGCCGGACGCTGCTTCTTCGATGCGTCAAAAAAAAAAAAAGTCTTCCTGCATACGTTGGAAATATCGCCACACATTTTCACTTTATCTTCTTTTAAATGGGATGACATGAACATAAAAATGAGCTATGAAATATTTAACTTGAAGATGAAAAATGGTCCTCTCAAAAGAGTCACAGTATGACAGCCCGCCTCATAACTCAAACGGGTTATAATGACTTGTAAATACAATTGTTTAGTGTCACTCTATTACTTGCAGTGGGGTGGTGGGACAAAACAAACAAGCCACAAAAAAACAAACATTTGATTCATTTTCAAAAGCATTTGAAAAGCAACATCCATGATAAGTTATCAATAAAGCACTTTTCACAGGCCACATCAAATGGCAAATAATCTTTTAATTGACACAAACTTATGAAATCAAATTTCCCACTGTGGTAATATGACCTAATTTATGCAAGAAAATACCACAAGGAGCAACAATAAAATAAGCAAAACCTCAGTAAATGAATTGTATGCTGAGTGTGATCTTCAAAGTTGAGGCTAATTTCATCTCTTGAGAGGTCAAACGATGTCATTCATTGAAGGTGCGCCTTATAGTGCGGAAAATACGGGACTTTAAATAATTTTTGCACAAATTAGGACCCACCTCAATGAGTGACGTGACTGCATAGTGGCACACTTGGAGGTTCAATGCCTTGCTCAAGGGCACCTTAGCAGTGCTTTATGTAGTGGACTGGTATAGTTCCATGAACCACCTCCAGTTTCCACATTGTGTTACTGCTGACTAGTCAATTAATAGTCACCTGTGTGCTTTTTTTGAACCTATAATGAAATGCAAGGACATGAATGATAGATTGTCTTGTTTCTGTCATCAGGTTGGTTAGGAGGTCCCATGCCCACAGCGGGTCAAAAGGATGAAGCTGCAACTGGGTGGGAGGAGCCTTCTCCAGAATCTGTTCGTCGACGAATGGAGATTGATGATGGAACTGCTGCTTGGGGAGATCCTGGTAAGGGCACCCAAATACAGGTTTCATTGGTGTAACTGTCCTGTTGATCGCCATAGTAAGTTGTAAAACGTGGAGGAATTTTACGTTCAACTGTCAATTTGATCTCTTTTCCAACAATAGTGAAATGCCATGGTGGAGCTGTCAACATGTGGAACAGAACTGGCCAGTCAGACCAGGATAGCATGGGCCCGCCTTCTCAACACCAAGCTCACCCATCACATAGCTCGACCCAGCATTCTCAGCCCATGCAGCCTCATGGACAAGACAAAGGTAGCAGTTCAGGTAAGTTTACTGAATAAATACAGTACCTGAGTACACCTTTCACATTTCTGCAGACATTTTGTTACATTTTTTCATGCGACAACGCTGAATAACTGAGAAGTAGTGTGCAGCTTATACAATGTAAATTTATAGGTCACTCAAAATACAGAAATTAAAAACTAAAACCCTGGCAACATAAGTGAGTACCGGTACACCCGTAAGTGAAATGTTCAAATTGAGCACAGATAGGCATTTTCCCTCCCCAGTGTCATGTGACTTGTTCATTTTCGCAGTGTTATGTGACTCATTAGTGTTATAAGGTCTCAGGCATGAATAGGAGAGCTACCATCTGTTACAGATTGTCCGTATTTTGTTACTGAAATCATTGAATGCAGCCGTGTTCTGACCGTAACATGATTATTTCAGGTATTTTAAAAAGCTGTTAGCTCCAGTGACGTAAAGTGTCACTGTTCATGCCTGAGTATTAGAAGCGGGCGGGCGTGTTGTCTAACGTCTTGAGGAATAATGGCAGCTCAGGCTGTTTGAAAGCGCTATATAAATAAAGTTGAGTTGAGTTGAGTTGAGTGACACAAGTGTTAGCGGAATGTTGGGTAGTAGTACCATGATGTGATCTCCGATTGGTAGCCCTACTTTTTCACAAGGAAAATAGACTCACGCTTCTTAAGCATTCTGTATGTTACCTGGATATATACCTCATTTGCCTTAGATAACATTAATCTTCAGAGTTGAGTGCAATGTTGCTTCATCATTAGTTTCATCTTCACAACAAAACTCAATTCCGTCATTCCAAGTGCATGCAATGCCTGAAAGGGGTGGGGCTTCCTCTTAGATACAGTATGTGCTTTAATACAAGCATAGACAAAACTGAAATACAGAAATGGGGAGGGAACGCTAGCTTTGAAATGAAGCTAATATGGACATGTTAGCACAAGCCTTGCCTGTATGCCTGTAATGATAGACAAGTATGTATCCCTTTTAATAGTTGCACTTAAAATTTATTACTGTTACAATAAAGTTTACATACAAACACTGACCTATAGAAAATATAGAGAAGTACTTGGAAGGTCTGGAAGCAGCAAACATATACAGCCCTCGTCTTTGTTGCAAATTTTGTGTGAATGTGGTTGAGTCATCCCTTAAGAATGCTAAGAGCATCTTTGAATGCCCCCCCCAACCCCCCTCACACACACACACGCACACACCCCCACGCACACACACACACCCACACACACACACACACACACACACACACACACCCACACACACACACACACACACACACACACACCCACACACACACATACACATCCTTGTACATACATCTTTGTGAGGACATCCATTGACATAATGCATTTCCTAGAGCCTTACCCTAACCCCAACCATCAAAAATGATTGCCTAACCCTAACCCTTACCCTAACCCCAACCATAACCCAATTCAAACCTAAACTCTAAAACCAAGTCTTGACCTTCAAAAAGAGGTCTTGCAAAGTGAGGACCGGCCAAAATGTCCTCACTTCACAAAAATGTCCTCATTCTGTTGGATAAAGACGTATTTTGGTCCTCACAATGTAGTATGTACAAGAACACCCCCCCTCTCACACACACACACACACACACACACACACACACACACACACACACACACACACACACACACACACACACACACACACACACACACACACACACACACACACACACACACACACACACACACACACACACACACACACACACACACACACACACACACACACACACACACACACACACCACCACCACCACCTCAACACCCCCTTCTCCTTTTATTAGCCTTTTTCTCTCTTGCTCACCAATTGCTCTGGCAATAGAACTCCAGACTTTTGTTAGGGTTTAGAGACATGCAGTTGACGGGCTCGGCTTGTGTGCAAATGGGAACGGTCTGTGTGAAAGAGTTGGTGAAAGTAAAGGGAGGGGCTGTCAGGGTTATACAGGGACTCCGTCAACTGAGCTAACTGGAGCAGCAAAGTGGATAATGAGGAAGTTTGGGGCCACCTAGGCAGCTACTATGAGGTGTAAACGTTTCTAAATTTTATGAAGAAGATGCATTTGCTAATCATGGGAGGGAGATGTAAACGAAAAGCTATGCTGTGTTTATAAAATGGCGTAAATACCACATGGAACCTTTTTTTTTTTTTTTTTTTGGCTACCATTTTAAATGTTGTTTTCTACCACGCTTTTTGTATTGGGTAGTGCTGTGGATATGACTAGTTTGACACTCATTTGTGACCTTTTTCCAGGGAACATTTCAGTTTTAAGAGTAGTAGTGGGAATCTATGGGTTCTCCTTACGATTGGATTAGGTTTGATTATGAGGCTCACAATGTGATTGAATTTTGATTAGTGTTGTGTCGATACTGATACCAGTATCAGGAGGAGCCCCCGATACTGCATTAAAGCGCTGGCATTGGTATCGACGAGCACTAACAAATAGCGGGGCGATGCCATTTACCGATACTAGTATAGAAATTTGAACGCAAAGCACACACTGTGTAATCACAGGTGTTCGTGCATACATTACCTGTTTCACAAAGGTTTTTAAGCAGTGCCTGACCAAGATTAGAATGATTTTACATCAGAGTATGCAGTCCTTTAGAATAAAAAAAAATTAAAGTTTTTCCAAACGGTGTGGTATTGGCATTGATACAGCACAGCTGATTATCGGTATTGGAAGCCAAAAAAAAATGACGATTAATTGCATTTGCAATATAATAGCAATTTGACAAAATGTGATTACGTACTCGCGGAAGCTGTGATTTAAATATTCATTGAAACGCAGAGCGGAAGGAAGGAGAGACGAAAGGGAGCAGACACATTATCGCTGTAACTGAAACCTGGCGCTGTAGGTCTGCGTATCATTCCCCCCCCCCCCCCCCCCCCCCCCCCCACCCCCCCCGCCACATGACATCTTCGGACAAGTGTTTAACATGTTTGATCTCTTATTATAAAACAAAACTTCACGTGTGAGTTACGACTTTTCCCCTGCCGTAGTGTTGCACATTTTGTGAACTGTGCGAGTGTGCGGCTGACAAATTTGAGTGTCTGCTCGACAACCTGTCATGTGAACCACCACAGCAGTCTGATGTGCGCTGCACAAGTAGTGTCTGTTTGGACAGGGCGCTACAGTGGTGACCCGTCAAAAGACGTCCTCCGGTCAAATTCTTGTAAATGGGAGCGTCCTGCTAAGTTGTCCTATATTTGTCTGTATGCTGTCATGGTGAACAAAACTACATGTTAAAGTATTTAAGTTTAACCCTGTAATTGTAGTATAAAAAAAACCTTTGATATTAATGCTTCATTTGCCTTTTCTTAATATCTGGTAATCTATATGATAGATATGATTATTTGCTTGTTGGTTAAAAAAAAAAAAACATTGAAAAAGGGCCCTTAAAAAAATAATTGCAATCACATTATTATTATTATTATTATTATTATTATTATTATTATTATTATTGCCCGAGCAGTGACCGCTGCAAGGTCCCTATTGTTTTTTCTTCTTCTTCTTCTTCTTCTTCTTCTTCTTCTTCTTCTTCTCCGTAAATGGTCGCATTTTTGAGGACCTAAATATTTATGAAAACTCACCAAACTTTGCACGCTCTTCAGGCCAGGCGAAAATTTTGATATTATGAAGTTGTCATAACGCAACTCTATAACTCCCCGGTACATACTCCAAAAAATCCCAAACTTGACATGTATATTTATAGTCAAGGCCTGAAGGTCTCTATGACAACATTCAGTTATAAATACAGCGCCACCTAGACCTCTAGGCATAAAAAAAATTACCCCACATACGGTATTTTGTACAAAATTTGTCAACTCATTGTAAGTGTGATAACTAAGTCATTTTACTTTCCACCACTCAAAATGTTCACAGGCATGAGATCGATCCAAACATATGTACTTTTTTTGTTTTTGTTTTTGTTTTTTGGTAACCTCTGTGGACTATAAGAGCAATAATGTGCAATGAGTAGAGCGAACGATGATGTGTATATATACTTTTACAAAAAATACCAATCAGGGCAACTCATTGCCTAAAAATAAAAAAGGACGCTGATTTTTGCGAATCTTAACATTCACCAAAACCCGTTGAGCTTGACACACTCATCACACCTGGCAGAAAAAAATATTCCACATGTAAAGATTTGTTATGCCATTTTCAAAGAAATTCTGCTTCCAATGTGCCAGTACCCCAACGTGCAAGTACCCCAATGTGGCCCAGGCTGTGAGGGCCCTTTACAGCTGCTCGCAGCTCTAGTTATTATTTTTTGGTTGATCAGAATTAATTATTTTAATAATCGTTCAGCCCGATTTGCGAGGGTGCGTTTTTCTTGTTAGTCAAATTTTGAACATATTGAAAATTTCTCTGCGACAAGAAAAATGTTTTGAGTCTTGACAGCATAAAGAGTATTTGAGTGTGGCAAGTAGCTTTGCAATGTTTTGCAACATTGAACGAAGCTGACGCTCACCCTCGCAAGCTTGTGTGCTTGCCTTGTTACATATGGGACACTGGAGCCTCGGGCCACCCTGTGATCTGGGCTATTTTTACTGAGAGGTATCCTTAAATGCATCCAGTGGCGGGAGAGGCTACCGGAGCTTGTCGGTCAGCTGTAACACAAACCCTCATAAATGAAGACCATTAGCCTCACATATGACAGTGGGTCAGCAAGAATATTCTGATGCTTTTTTTTGGGGGGGGGGGGGGGGTATACGGTATGTTCTGAATGTTGTAAAGGACCTTACTGACCACCTGACAGTTTACACTGGTCAGCCTTGTTTTCATGTTTCACTTTTAGAGTTTTGACATTACAGTGCTTTAAATGGCATCTTCAATTCTGCTTTTCTTTAGGGTGGGGTGATCCTTATCCCCAGCAGAAAGAGTCCTCAACATGGGGTGAACCCTCTTGTGCTCCACCTGTGACAGTGGACAATGGAACATCTGCCTGGGGGAAGCCAATGGACACTCGCTCGAGCTGGAATGAACCTGCCCGGGATAATAGAGAGCCTGCATCTGGTTGGGGAGGTCGTCATAAGTCTGGTTGGTATAATAGCAACTTCTCTGCTAATTATGGCTTCATTAAAAATGCTAGTTGAAATTCAGTGTTTTGTTTTTGTTTGGGGTTTTTACTTGCCTCTTGTTAGGTCTTGGTTCCAAACCAATGGACACATGGCGGGGTGATGACTCTATGGGTAACAGTTGGGACCAGGAGGAGGAGGTAGAGATTGGCATTTGGACTAACAACCAACAGGACAACAGATCACATGACCAAAACACCTGGAACTACAAGCAAAAGGGATCCTGCAAGGTTTGTTATACCTCGGCCACCAGCACTGTGCATCAGGAAATCAGTTTAAAATTTGTCCACCATGCAAAGTTGTGAGTCGCTCCAATTGACGTAATGCATTTCTGAACTGTTCACTTCTATTTGTTTGTAGATGAATAAACCAGTCAACAAACCAGACGAGCCGTGGATGAAACCCTTCATGAACCAGTTCAACAACATGAGCTTTTCTGTAAGTATTCAACCACGGATGTTGCCAATGAGGTTCTTTGTCATGTCATGGGTTATGTACAAACCAAAGTGTTACGTAATGCTGAAAAACATTTGCAGCCATTAAAACGCGCCTCGTGCCGAATACTTACTTGTGATTGTTTTGAATTTCAAACTGTTGCAAAAGCGATGCCACCTCATGTTTTCTAATGAGGACCAACAAGCATGAATCACTCGGTTGTGATGTGTAAAAAGGCAGTTCCCATGTTTGATATGCATACAATAATGTTGTGACAACTGCATGATGCAAAACTTATGCAAAACCAAAGTTGCAGCTGTAACTCAATGAATCCCGAATGACTGGTAGAGGAGCTACTTCTGCACGTGAATGGTCACTGTAGCGTATGTGCATGTCAAGATCCGAATAACAAAGTCACTCAAGATCTACTGTTGCCGTCTGTTAGCCTATATAAGTGTGTAACACCAGAAGCCAAGTCCACTGATCTCCCTGTGGTAGCAGAAAAAAATAAGTGTAATTATTAAATGTGTAACTTACTGTACATTGTTCTTCATCTCACCTTACTCCTGAGGTGGTGCTTAAAGCACTGGATGACATGTAACAACCCGTCAGCGACCATTGCAGAGAATCACCACAAGAACAGTGCAAAACCCTGGCGAGTGGATGGGAGACGGCCTCATTCACCCTGTATCCAATAGATAAATGAGTGCACTGCACAAGAGCGTACCTCATATGGTGGTTTTCCACCAGACCGATTCCACACCGAAGCGGCATTTTTTTTGTCACCGGATGTTAAGGGTGTTGTAACCGCTTTTTTAGAGCCCTCTCGGCAGTCGTTCTGCAACACCGGACGTCTGAGGGGCCACTGTCATCTGATTGGCCGCAAGCACACGCCCATTTCCTTGTTTTATGCGAGAGAGGCAGAGGCGCCCGCCGATCTTCACCGAAGTCATAAAAATACAGTATATACAATATGTGTGTGCTCAAAAAATCGATACGGCAATATATCCTTGCGGGCTTCATTACAATACACATCGATACATAGCCGTCAGAATCGATGTTGCTCGTTAACTTTAAATAGGCAGTAGGGGTGGGTGATATGGCCTAAAAATTCAACAGTTACTTACTCATAAACTTACCATGGAACATGTTTCTAAATGTACCAGTTTTATTACCGTATATTTTTAGTTTAAAAACTAAATAGTATGCGTTAAATGAAAAAAATGCCGTTTTTATTTCCCCAAATATTTCAAATAAGCACATTTTAGTTCTGTATTTTTAATACTTAATTTTTGCTCGTATCAGCTTATGTCTATTCATTCAAGTTTCCTGGTGTGTCTGTGGAAGCTGCTCCTTGCTCTGCCGTGCGTGCACATTTAGATCAGGCATGCCGCTTGGTGGTAAACCAGAAGAGCTACTACCAAAAACACTTTTGCCATCCACCATAATAAACGTATCATTTAGGTATGACTGTTATAATAAAATGCAAGTAAATTAATGGAAATTATTGGGATACATATCACCTTGAAGATCATCTATTGAGATACATACTGTATGTATCACAATATGTCTCGTATCGTGATAAGTATCTTATTTGGAAGTTGTTGGCAATACCCAGCCCTAATATACAATAAATCTAATAATGTTTTACAACAACACTGAACTATATTTACAATTTAAAAGGTACTTGTTAATGGTTTGGTAATAGGGATGCACAATAATATCTGTGGCTGATAATTATCGTCAATTATCGACCAATTTCACATTAAACAGATAAACCAGATAATAAAAAAATCCGCCGATAATTAAAAGCGATTATCAAATAATTGGATGTTATACGGACTAAGTCAAAAGAAAGAAATCCGCCGATAATAATAGACGTGCCATGTTGGTCCATCTGCTTGTGGTTGTCGTTCAAGTTGTGCCCAACTCCTCAACCCCTCCCCTCTCCTATGGTAGTGTCGCATATTTGTGACATCATAATGCGTGCAACCTGGTTTTCACAGAAGATGCATCATGGTGACTCATGTCAGTCGCCAGTGTGGACTTTCTTTACTCTCTCACCCTAAAATGTTACCCTCACATTTTTTTGCTGCATTTTTAAAACATGATTGTTTTGATTTGGCAAACTCAAAATGAGTTACTGGTTGTCATTGAAACAGAAATATCAAGACAATTCAGCTTCATGGTGCTTTACACAATGTTTCAATGTATTTGTACATTTTAGCCTTATAGTATGACTTAAAAGTATATAGTATTTGTATTCAAGTTAATTTTGCAAACAATTATCAGCTTATCGGTTATCAACATCTGCACTTTCTAAGTGATTGGTTTATCAGTATCGGTTGAAAATAACATTATTGTCCATCCCTAATTTGTAATGTTTATAGTTGATTTAAAAAAAAAAAAAAAAAGAAGGGAAAAGCGACATGGTAACGACAGTAAAGGTGCTCGGTTCCCAGTTTGTATTGTGTGGCACAATACATTTAATTAATGAAGTTATAAGGACGTTAATTCTAATGTGCCATATTTTACTGTCAAGATTTCTATATGTTGCACTGTTTTTATTTTTTTTAAACAAACCGTGATTTTTAAGTTCTGTGCAAAATATTGACATCCAGGTCAAATCCTGCTTCGCATCAACTGTATGATGGGCATACAGTTTGCTGAGAAAAGCATCCTGTTAGCCATGCATGTTTTTTAGTTCCCGATAGTGAAACAGCTACCAAGAGTCACAAGTGCCCTATACCTTGAAATAAGCCTGGTATCTTCCCAAAGCCTGGTATTGGTACACTCCTATCCCTTATCTCTGTTTGAGCTGGATCTGAATTCTTTAGTCATCCAAATGAATTCCCTCTTTTCTTGTGACTCTCATTTTAGCGAGACTCTCCTGATGATCCCATGAAAACTGGAGCAGGTATGGTACAGGACAAGCGCATGGACACAATGGATTTCAGTGGTGTCATGGGGAAGAATCCTGTGTCTCAACACCAGCTCCCCAAAGATGCCCCCATGGATCGCAGCTCTTATTATGACAAGGTAATCCTGGAAAACCTCTGTCCGAAAATCTAAGCTGAATATAAAATTTCCACCCTGGGACGCAGTGTCATATTGTACAAATAAATACAGTAGTCGTCCATTTACTATCGTAAATCCTGGTTCACACGGTAAGATTTTAAAATTGTCGGCCAACTTCCAAACAGACACACCACACGTGAAGAGTTAACGTACCGTGTGTGGTGTGCAGCCACACTGCACAATCAATACACCAGACACGAGCAGAGTTCATTCACGAATGTAACGGGAATTCCCGCAAAACCTCTCGAGTCGCCATACTTCCTGGTTTTCCGCCGAGAAAGCGTCATAAAAAGAAAAGGTGGTGTTTAAAGGAGTGTAAAATGTAAATTGGCTCTGGGGGCAAGGCAATGCTTAACCTCGGTGCTGCTGGCGCGGCTTTGCTTCCCTTTCGGAGACCACGTTTATTCAGGTATGTGTGTGTGGGGATACAGTATTAAATTACAAAAAAAAAAATAAAAAATAAAATGTAATAGCGCAAGCACGGACTTTCTGCTGTGTCATAACTGTTTTGATTTTGGATTCCCCACTGTCTTGCTCGCCGGGTTGCTTTCTGATTGGTTGCACGTAACTGTCAACCGGCTGTGCGGTCATTTGTCCTCGGGGCGCACCGCGCACTAGGGATTAACGATATCCAAACATCACGATACGATATTATCACAATATGAAGGCCACGATGCGATAATTATCACAATATTGTAGGGAGGTTGGCGATACAAAAAAAAAGGTCACACTTAATATTGACACTTATTTGCTAAATGCATGTTCCTTCACATATTGACTCAGTTTACAAGCATATTACGTTCCCCTTCACCTGACCATTAGCATTGAATTTTCAACATAGAAGGACCAAAGCATGCCTTGTAAAAACTAACCACCAGAGAGTGCCAGAACTGCACAAATGGAAATCAACCTCACTTTTTTAACAGATGTGCTGCTTTTAATATTGTGACATGACGGCGACGACAATATATTGTGGAAGTTTTAATATCGCAATATCACAATATTGCTGTTATCGTTACATCCCTACCGCACACAGCGAAGTCGGGCCAAAACAATCCAACATGTTGAATATCGCCACGATTTCAAGTCAGAGGTCCTTCCTAGGGCCGATATTGGTATGAGGATTATCTGTTAAGATGATCGTTGGCGTGTCGGCGCATCCTTATGATTCTCGGGAGGGGAAATTCGGGGCTCAAATTGGGCCAATTCTCCTGCCGTGTGAACCAGGCTTAAACTTGTTTTCAAAGACCTTTGGCCAAGAAAATGTGCCTGCTTCTTACGTGATAAGTAACTATTTTGCAATCAAATTTGTTGACTCAAAGTAGTACTTGACTGGGTAGTAGTGTGCATTGTTAAATTGAATAAAATATACTCCTGAAGTAGAGATTTTGTGAGTGTTTATGCAAATTTGTGAAGATGAGGTGCAAATCTTATGGGACACGTTTCCTGATTGATCAATTTTACTGATGTGCTGCGCCCCACGGTGGCCATTTTAAGACACTGCAAATACAACAGCAGCAAGAACTGCTGCTTATATCCTCTTGTGTTATTGACCATAAAAGTAATAGATGACAGTGGATATTGGACCACATTCAAATAGTAAATTGCCTGCCAGGGTTTATTATTATTTTTTATTTTTTGCTCTTGGCTTTGCTGCTGTTGCTTTGCTCTTGCACCCCTCTTTGTTTCACTGGCGTCACCTCACGCTTCCTTTTACCTTTTCCCCCCAAAATTAATCCCATTCTTCCGTGTGTGTGCGTGCGTGTGTGGCTGGCACTGTGCTCCCCCTGTGCTTGCGATCGATCTGCTGTGCACCCGGCCTTGCTTCCGCAGCTGTCCGTTCCCCTCTCTGCTTCAGAGGAGCACTGCTCCAGTCAAAGCATGAGCTTTTCCCCTCCCACTTCCACTCCACCTATCCTATGTCACGACTCTGGGCCATCTCCTGCCCACTCGGTTCCTGGCGCCTCTCGGCAGGTGAGTGCATGTGCAAGCATCTGCTTTCTCATCAAGGCTCCTCCTGATAAGATGTTCATGTAATTGTGTGACTATCAAGATAATGTTTGTTTTCTTTGTCTTAACTAGAATGTAAACCCACTGTTGAGTGGCAGCAGCTTAGCACAGGGCCGCGGCGGACTGCAATCTCAACTCCCTCATCCCAACTTCCGTAACCAAGTGCCTCCTCCCATCATTCCCTCTCAGGTATTACGCACACCGTTTAACCTCATTGACAATTATTTCTTTATACCAACAATTTGTACCCAATTACTCCTTAAATATAGTTCAGGTTTCATATGTACCCCTGAAAAAGTGAAGTGTTAGAGAGTGTCTGTCATGGAAACGCACGTTATTGTCAATGAATGGGGGAATTACTGTGGACAGTCTGTCCATGCGGTCCATTTTTGCTTATCGCCCATTTCCTCTTTGTATTTATTATATATTATATTCCTTGTCAATCGAGCCATGTTGCTTGTGGTTCATTAATAAATAATACAGTAAAGGTTTCAGTATATGACGTGTCAAAATGTTGTTTCCCTGATAAGAAGACCATGGGTTGCAAATTTCTTTGTTGCACATTGTGTGAGAACCGGCAGCATCACTCGGGTGCGATATCATATGCGATTATTTTTTTCTAGGTCCTTTTCAATGAATTTTCTACCCAACAAAAAGCTAATTATAATAAACAATATAAGGCAAGGCAAGTTTATTTGTATAGCACATTTCATACACAAGGCAACTCAATGTGCTTTACACGAGGAAAGACAACACATAAGCATCAAGAAACAGTAGTTAACATTCAGAGGAAAAAAATAAATAAATAAAAATAGGTTACAAAATTTACTAAAAAAAAACAAAAAAAAAAACACTTAATTAAAGCTGTTTATAAGATCAATTATAGTTTACAGGATCTGAAGTTAAAGGAAAATGAAGCTTTAATATCATTTTTTTTCTACTACAATTGCAGTTAGTTACAATTTACCACTTCAACATATCCAACTTTTCATGTTGCATGAAACATGACATGTAAACACTGCACTTTTTGAACACTGCATTTATCATTAAATGCATTTGAGATACATATTTAGAAAAACAAAATTTGGTCATCTCCAGTGTAAGCAAAGTAAAATTATACCTGGTGTATGACGTAATTTTCTGATTTGATTTAAAAAACCACTAGCATTATGTAGCAATGCTTGTGAGTGGGTCGCGGGTTGGGTAGTTTCCCATGGTTTGGACAGGCCGTGAAGAGATTGTCCTTATTTGTTCACCAGCACCACCTAAATGACGGTGAGTAATGACTAGCAATAATCATTGCATCCGTCCTAATTTTCATGAAATTGGACATCACAACATATAGCCACATACAGATCTATTTAGCCTCAAAATATAGGACAACTCAAATTATCAGCCGCTGCCGCACACTTGCATGTACACTCAGTTTACAAAATGCACGACGGGTTGCCGAAAAGTCATAACTCACAACTCTCAAGTGTTTTAAAACCAAGATCAAACAGATTAAACATGTTAGACACTCATCTCAACGTCTCCATGAGACAAAAAAAACTCGCCAAAAATACATGCACTTATGGCGCCAGGCTTTATTTACAGCGGTGATGTTTCCTGCTCCCCCGATTTATATAATCGCGTTGCCAAACCGATAGTTTGAACAGAACTTGGAAAAAAAATGGCTGCCTCCATAGAAACAATCCTGTGTTTTTTCAGGTCCCTCCATCCCTGTTGAAATACCCAGGTGGTAATGGAGCCCTGAACCCTCTGTTAGGTCCTCAGCAGGTGGCTGTGCTTAACCAGCTCTCACAACTCAACCAGCTGAATCAACTCCAGGTAAAGCGCCAGAAATGGTGCAATTAACAACCACAACTAAACATTGTATTTGCTGCATGCTATATCAGAAACTGTCCCACCAGTAAGACTGCATCAGCTACAAGTTTATAGCTTATATTTTTCTATCCTCATCCCCTTTTATTTTCAGCGTCTTATCCTCCTCCAGCAGCAGCAGCAGCAGCAACAGAAGGCTCAAAGCCAGAGAGTGATGCCTGTGGGACGACCGCCTGAGCAGGTTTGTTGGTCGTAATTGTGCACCTTATAGTCTTTTGCTTGGGTCTCTTATTTGTAACATCTTGCCCTGCTACCTTTAGACACGTCCTATTGGTTCATCTCCATCGATGATGCAGCAACCACGTCACCTGGACGCTTCTTTGCTGAAGCAGTCCCCAGCCCTCAAACCATACCTGGATAGCTACTTGCCCCACAATAGCCCCGAAATGCAGAAGGATGCTTCCACCCTTGGATCCTTCAGCAACTTCCCTTTAAGTATGTTAACTACTAAAAGACGGTTTAAGAAAAAAAAAAAAGTCAGATCATTGTAATACAGTATAAGAAGGATCTGTTGTGTAATGTGTACATTGTTTCATGAAACAAAATCAAAATGTATTTCCTGTGTTCTTTCCACCAGGCTTGAACTCTAACCTGAATGTATCCTTGGACATGGGTGTTGGTACTAATGCTGGCGGAGCTCTTGGCTTCAAAGAACCACCCCAGTCCAGACTGAAGAAACTGTGGGTTGCTGACCCTCTGGAGCAGAACAGCAAATCTGGTACACTTGACTAGTGTTCAATTTGTTAGTGAAAACTAGAAAACACTGAAAAACTCATTAATAAACAATATCTGGGCAGAAATCAATATCCCTTTTTTCCACTAATGAAGACGAGACAGAAATGTACTTCACTTAATAAAAACTGGACTAACATCTATGAAACTAGACTAATAAATTTACTGTAATAAAATAAAGACTAAAATGCTAGCTTTATAGTCGACTAAAAGTTGACTAAATCAAAACGGAGTGAGGCTGACTATGATTAAAAACTATGAAGTGTGATTGAAACTGGACTAAAACTGAGACTAAATTTAAAAATGTCTGATCAAATTAACACTACACTTGACTTTACATTTCAGTGATCGTATTAAAAGTTTCATGTTATTGTGGAGTATTATCCTCAGCTACAGGATGGGTATGACGACGTGATTGATCATTTTAGGATTGTAACTTTTGTTAATAAAGTAGACTTTTGATCGATTGTATTCATTCTTTTACTCATTGCCCAAGCCCGAGATAGTTTGTTGTCTAAACATGCGGCCATAGAAAGCAAGGCAAAGTTTAATTTGAAACTTGGGATGTCAAAATTAAAGCGACAGCATTTTGAACATCCTTCCTTTTGCACATGCCAGGCCCTTTAGTATCATTGATGTGTCCCCTGTTTTGGTGTTTGTCCCACAGGTGCTATTTCGTCAGGGCTGCGTCTGGAGGACTCTCCCTTTTATGACTTCCTGTCCCCTGGCCCATCTCCCCTGAGTCCTCCCGGCCAATCAATGGGCTCAGTGGGTGACGGCTGGCCTTCCCGTGCCAATTCCCCCCCACCCCATGGAAACACTGTCACCTGGCCCCCCGGTACGTCAGAGTTCATGTTCATTGAGATACACTATACAGTGTTTTGCCTAGAAAGCAGCTAATCACCGTCTCTGTGTTTAGAGTTCCGACCCGGTGAACCTTGGAAAGGTTACCCCAACATTGACCCTGAGACTGACCCCTACGTGACCCCCGGTAGTGTCATTAATAACCTGTCCATCAACACCGTCCGTGACACAGACCACCTCAGGGACAGGAACAATGGTAAGTCATGTGCATGGTATGACGCTAGAATTGGATGTGATTTGAGGTGATGCCTAATCCGCTCTCCGTTGGACCAGGGCCATCCTCATCACTGAACACCACGATGCCTTCTAATAGTGCCTGGTCATCCATTCGTGCCTCCAGCCACAGCGGTTCCCTCACCAGTACAGCACAAAGCACTTCGGGCATGTATTCCTTATTTCCCTACTTCTCACTATGCAGTGGACTGGAGAATAATGGCTGGGGATTGGGATTTTTCAAATTGCATGGGGGTGTGGGTCAGATGCTCCTGCAGGCCGCATTTCGCCCACATAGGATGATCGCTCGCTTTCTTTGAGGTCAAAGTTGTTTGTGCTCTCATGTCTTGAGCAGCCAGACCCAGTGAGTCAAAATGGTCTCCCGGCGTTGGTTCTGTATCGAACTCCTCTCTGGCCCATGAGCTGTGGAAGGTCCCCCTGACTCCCAAGGTGCTGCCCGTGGCGGCCCCCTCCAGACCGCCACCTGGCCTCACCGGTCAGAAGCCCAGCTCTGCCTCCTCCGGCTGGGATGGCTCGGCCCTGAGGCTGGGTGGGTGGGGCTCCGCTGACTCCACATATGCACCTGGTGAGATATATGCAGAAAAAGTCAACCGAATTGTGATTTATTTATTTAGATTTTTGCTGATATAGTTACACGAGTTCTATATCACGTTTTGTTGTACAGTGTTCACTTATTTATCGCAAGTTCATCTTTCGCGTCCTCGTTTTGTGGATTTTTTTTGTACAGCTTGCTTTTTGGTTTGTTTATTTATTTTTTGGTCTTTGCACGGCCGTGTCTCTCGAACCCTACATCCAACCGTAGACATACCTTTCCAACGGTGTCTGTCCCGTCTCTCCATGACATTGCGTTCCGGAGATAGAAGGCCGAAAAAACCGCCGGGTAACTTTCTGAAAGGTGTCACTGCTGGAGGTCTTTGGCGGACATATCTCCCCAACACGACGTCCGACCGGGGATATATAGGCAACCGCGGATTCGTCTTGATGAGACTGTCTTGTCGCTCCACAGCATTGCATTCCGGAGATAGAAAATATATACTGTGCTGTATAATAAGTAAATAAATAAAAAAAAAACAACAACACACATTTAATTTAATGAAAAAAAATGACTGTAAATAAAAAAACAAAACAAAAAAAACAAATGAACAAAAAAGCATTCATTATAAATTCAAAATTATACTAAAACAAAAAAACATAGATAATAAATGAAAAAATAAATAAATAATGTGCTGTATAAGCAAATAAAAAAAATAAAGCATACTTTTAATGGAAAAAAATGAATGTAAATGATAAAGGAACATATATAAATGAAAAGTATTTATAATAAAGTAAAAATCATACTAAAACAAAAAAACACATAATCAAAAAAATATATATACTTATCTGGATTTTTTTATTTTTATAATTAGTACGGATTTCCATTATTGCGGGTAGTTTTTGGAAAGTAGCACCCACGATAAACGAGTGAACACTATAGCCATATCATGTCATCAGTTGCCAGCCACACTCATCTGAGAGTGTTGTTAATTGTTGTTTGTGGTTTCTGTCAGGTTCCAGTTGGGGTGACAGCAGCAGCTCAGGGAGAACCCAATGGCTTGTTCTGAAAAACCTCACACCTCAGGTATACGCACAAGCGTCAAGCTTATTTCCAGCATGCCTTTAATTTGTGTTAACTGTTGGTCCAACGCTCCCCCCAGATTGACGGCTCCACCCTGAGGACTCTGTGTATGCAGCATGGCCCTCTGATCACATTCCACCTCAACCTGCCGCATGGTAACGCTGTGGTGTGCTACAGCTCCAAGGATGAGGCTGCAAAGGCCCAGAAAAGCCTGCACATGTAAGAACATGAGGGACATTTCTCCATAATATAATAATAAATATATAGCGCACTGAGTCATAATCTAACAGATTTAATACAGAGAAAGAAAAGTACAAGCTCACAGCAGTAAACAAATCAGTTCAAACCTAGTAGATTTAGTACACAATTCACTACAGAAAGCGAAATAGTCATCTTATTTTCTACAATTTTGATAATTACATCTTCACAGCTACTGAAAGCTCACAATTCACTTCATCAGTCTTTAATATCACCCAATAAACAATGAAATTCATTTTACCATACGAAATAGCGAGGGAATGGCCTTGTGAAAAGTAATTTCAGTTGAGTGCAACGTTATTTTAGTTAACAAAAAAACTCAAACTGAAATTCAACTATAATTATAGCGAAAATGTCCGTTTTCGTCTTTGGTAATTTAATGCATGAGCCTTTGCAGATCATTTTAAATGTGATTTTAAGTATAATTATTTAATCAGAATAAGGATGTTTGAAAGTGTCACACGGGAGTGACGTCATCTACCAGCAGCCAATAGAAAAGCACCTTCAGATGACCTCACTCCTAGGCGACAATTTTTCGTGCTTGACTTTTGCCTCAAATGGGTCGACTCGCCTGCTTTTTCATTTAACTCAGCCAAAATGCAACGCTAATGCCTTGGTCAGACTACACGAAAACAGTTCGATTTTAGCCCGACCGACCGACATGTCGCGGACAAACGGGGCATGTCGTAAACGATTTTGGGTTGTCTTGACGTAGCGTCTCCCGTGTAGTGTGACACGTTCAACGATTGGTCGCCTGTCGTCCGGGACGGTTCACGACCATCACGACCAAAGTCTAGCATGTTAGAATTTTTGCTCGTCTGGTCGCATAATGTGACATACCTACGTCGTCGTCCGTTTAGTTCCGCAGCATTGACCAATAGTGAGAGGGAGCAAAACGTCAATCACACACTGAACAGCACTTTATACAGGGTTCCTGCGGAGTCTTAAAAAAAAAAAAAAAGTCTAAAATTCAGAAAGTTACATTTTAGGCTTAAAATATATAATAAAATATATATATATAAATATATAATTTTTTCAGAGTGGGGATAGATGGAAAGAATCTGATTATGCACCACTGTAAATGTCACACTTGGAAACAACTTTACTGATGCCCAACCACCGGTAGATGACATCATTGCCCCATTTTATAACAAACAAACACAGTTTCAGAGTCCATGGGAGAAATGGCTGTATCTTGGCTAACCTACATTTTTCTACTGTCAATTATAAAAGAACGGGACGAGGCAAAAAGTATTCTATTCTGTCATTTGGTAGATTCGGCTTATATATAATTATTGAACATAATAGCACGTGGGTATTGAAAATTGAAATTTTCTAAAATGGCTGGTAGTGAAAGAGTTAAGTACATTGTTGAATGAAGTCAGCTGGGGTTGGCTCCAGCTCACCTGTGACAACAATAAAGACAAATCGCATGGATGGATGGACTTATAATCACTAAATGGTTTGGGTCCTGAATATATCCAAGAAATGCTGATTGAGTACAAACCCAGCGGGGCTCTGAGATCTACAGACTTGGGCCAACTAGTGGAACCCAGAGTTCGAAGCAAACATGGTGAAGCTGCATTTAGCTATATTATGCTGCACACAGATGGAATAGGCTCTGAATGTTAACTTCTTGATGCTTATGTGTTGTCCTTCCTTGTGTAAAGCACATTGAGTTGCCTTGGGTATGAAATGTGCTATACAAATAAACTTGCCTTGCCTATAATGATTTTTATTTTTTTATTTTTTTTATTTTTTTATTTAATCACTGATCCTATTGGTTCACTCACGCTCGTCGCTCTTGTGTGCAGGTGTGTTTTGGGGAACACGACAATTCTGGCCAAGTTCGCCAGCGAGGAGGAAATCAGCCGTTTCTTTGCACAAGGGCAGTCGTTGGCCGCTCCCTCCTCGGGCTGGCAGGCCATCGGCTCGCCTCAAAGCAGAATGGATCAGTCCCACCCTTTTCCCAGCCGCACCGCCGAGCCCAGCCAGTGGAACAGCGGCGATCTCCACGGCTCCTCCCTCTGGGGCGGGCCCAATTATTCCAGTAGCCTGTGGGGGAGCCCCAGCGGCACGGAAGCGGGAAGGATGGGCAGCCCTTCTCCAATCGGCTCCTTCCTCCCGGTGGATCACCTGGCGGGCGCCGGGGACTCCATGTGAGCGAGCGCCGGCAAGGGTCAGTGGCAAATTTGTCAATAATCAGCAGAAGAAGTGGCACTACTCACTTATGACAACAAAACGGGGTCTCCCCTGTGGAAAACAAGTTACATTTCTTGCTCTGCACATATTGTCCACTTTGTTTTAGCCCAAAAACATATCAGTCGGAATACTTGAATCCTGCAGGCCAATTCTATAATGTGAACGGATGGATATTTGCTTCCAGGTAGTGCTTTCACACCGAGAGGAAAAAGAAAAAAAAGAAAAGAAAAAAAAAAGCTTCAATCGAGCTCATTATTATTATATATATTTGTTTCATTCGTCATGTTTATTTGAATTCCATTTTTTTTTGTTGCTGACAATGTTGGAGTAAGAGCTTTTTAAACTTTGCACTGAATGTGTTTTTTTCTCAGTATATATTTAATCTGCAATATAGAGGGAGCAGCCAGTTTTTCCAGTGTAGCTGTTTACTCATTGAGGTCCTTACCGTGTATGCGTGGCTGTATTGTGTGTGTGTGTGTGTGTGTGTGTGTGTGTGTGCGCGCGCGTGTATTTGCGCGCTCTTTCTTGCCTTGGCACGCCTACCTTACTGCGTTGTCGTGGAGTTCAAGGTCAACAGATAAGATCAAGAAGAAGAAGTAAAGCTAATTTGTGAGGATTATCTGGGGATAGTTTAAAAAAAGAGACAAAAGTATTGCACCAATGTTTGTTTGAAAACTAAAGAACGTTGAGCTCTGCAGTGCAAAGGACTGTAGCCGCAGCTGGGACTAGCGAGCCCCAGCGACCCTAATGTAGGGGCCGGGGCCTATCTAGCAAGCCCTCCCTTGAGCCCCCCGAGCGGGCAAGGGTGGGAACAGCACTTTGAGAAATAGGCTTTCAATATTTTGGAGGTGCCACACTGCAACCTCTTGTTTACAAGACTTGGGAGGCGCAACGTGTGTTCATCCTTCATTTTAAAGAGAGGATGGAGTAAAATAGAAAATTCTCATTAAAAAAAAATACAAAAATGTTGGAAAAAATCAAAAACATTTATAAAAAAAAATATAAAAATCACAAAAAATAAAAATAAAAAATCTTGTCGCGGATGAAGATGATGCTTTGTAACTCTGGGAATTCGGATCAGTGTTTTTGGCCATGGTGTTGGTTATTTGAATTATTCCTCTTTGTCTGCTAAATAACCAGCAATGGTTCTCAGGAAATCAAGCCAGTTTCCCCCCTTATAGTTGATTTAAAAGAAAAACGACTACTCCTCCTTGTAGGAAAGGAAAATCCAACTTTTAGCACTGAAAACGAGATGTATGATATGGTCTGTAAGTTTTCTTTTCTCTGCCAAATAACTGCTTTAAGCTGGAGAAGCTCAACACACTGCTTTCAATATGCTGTCTTTTGAGGGTTGGGGAGGGGGGGGGGGGGGGGTCCAAGTGTGTGTGCGCGTATGTGTATGAGAGGGATAGAATGCTTGTGCGTTTGTGTGTCCTCCACCCATGTTCAAATCAACAGTGGGGGGAGTGCAAATGTATAAACCAAGAGAAAGGTGAAACTGTATCTATGCATACTGTAGCTTCTCACAGCCTACTGGGAGGTGATTTGTTTGTTTTGTTGTTGTTGTTTTTTTCCCTTCTTTCACATCTGACAAGTTTTAAATGTTTCATTCAGTACGACAACATTTTAAACGACATATTTAGCTCTCATTGCCACAAAGTGTTTTTGGAAAGAAAAAAAAAAGGAAAGAAGCGACAGCTGTTTTGTTTAGTTTGTTTTTGTTTTTTAAACAGTGAAGCAAAAGTCGTCCACATTTCATTGCCTTGATCCCAATTGTGTCCGCAGATGCAACAAGTCAAGTGGCTTCTACCTGTTTACAAATGGAATATGATTGTATTGTTGTGCGGGGGATTTTTTTATTTTTTATTTTTGGGTGGGGGGGTCCCATCTTAAACCGATCAATAATGTGTGTCCATGTTGAAAGATGTTCCATCTTAGCTGTCATTGTGTAGCTCCTATCATGCTCGACTTATTTTATGGGGGGGGGGGGGGGCTTTAAAAAAAAAAAAAAAAAAAACTTTAGTCAGTATGCACCTAAGCGTTAGCAAAGCCATGGACCTTAAAGTCTTCTGTGTGCGGCTCCTCTGTCACTTTTGGGTTTTATTTGACAAGTACGACACCTTGGCTTTTAGCAGTGACTATTTAACAATGAGTATTAGCCACAAGTGCGTGTGCGCGTGCGCCAGTATTGAACTGCTCTACCAAATAATTCAATCAAACAAATTATTAGTTTACTTAATTCCACAACAAACTGATTTTTGTGTGTGCATCTTGTTCGATGCATTTTATCAAGAGGAACATCTGAAGCTTTTGTTAGTTGTATTTTATTGTGGTTAACTGACATGTTGAATTGAGGAGCCTTGGATTTTGCACTTGGTGGGTTGGAAGAGGCTGCGTCAGAAGAACAAAAAAGCCGTTCGGAAGGAACCATCAGTCAGGAGAGGCGATGATGGCGCTGGACTTTGTTGACACGTGTGCGTGTGGGTGTGAATGGGGGAAGATGGTGCTTTGCTGGCTCCTTGGTACCGTTCTGTTGGAAGTCGCTGCTGTAAAACGGGCATCGAGTTGCATTCAACCACTTGTTGCTGTCCAGTCAGCAGCATGCATCGTCTCAATGTTGACGTTTTGTCATCACTTCACTGTACAGGGGCGAGCAGAATTTCAATTGTGGCCACAACGGCGTCAAGTAATGTGCACAAACGGCCACAAGTACATACACAAATAGTATCATTTCTGGACAGTTGAGTAAGCAAATTGAAGTTTAGTAGGTAGACATTGCTTAGTGCAGTTCATAGCAAATGTGACCTTCGTGTACTTTTTTTTTGTTTTTTTTAACCTGAACATCAATGTTGTTCAGTCACAAATGATGCACGCGCTAAAGTGGCCCTGACCAATTGCCAAAAAGTAATTGATGCCCTCTGCCAAAAGGTTTAGAATGATACCACAAGATGGCGCTAAACCATTATTTTTGTCTCGATGAAACTTTTGAACCCACTCGAACGTAGTTACTTCAGGACAAAAGACAAAATATGTAGGCACCGGTTTGCCTCCAAAGACCGCAGCAGTCACCTGTTGTGAAATTACAATACGGAATATGAATATGAAAATTAGAGATCTTTGATGCCATTTTTCCCCGGAGTACTAGTACTCAACTCTTGAGTAGTCACTGATACCAAGTGCCGATACTAGTATTTTTAAGGATCTGTATATATTTTCTTTAAAATTACATCAAATGAATGGCAAGATTTCAATTCTCGTTTCTAGTTTCTCATCATAAAATAGACACAAAGTATGAAGTACATCATCAGCATTCAAGAAAGCAGCTGTTTGAACACAAAAAGTGACTCCTGTATACTTCTTTTATGGCCACAAAATTACCATATTATCAATATTGTGGTCACACACAAATCCCATGTGATGAATGCTGCTCCATAATTATATATTAAAAAAAAGGATAAAATCCAAATCAAAGACATGCATGCTTTTCATTGGACAGTGACACAGTGCTCATGTTGGTTAATGTCATGTTGGAGTACTGTAGTACAAAAGCCAGTTGTCATGGCAACAGATGGTCACAGGGGCGGCTCAAGAAAGGCCAGTCGGTCATGATGTGATTGGCTGACTTTTTCTGGGCTGCACAGCTTGCCCCTTCCCCTCACCAGATCCTGGATCAGCTTTGCCGAAGCTTCCACATGGGTTTCTGTCTCCTCATTGATCCAGATGCCCGATTAACTGCACAATCACAGATTATCTTTGAGTAGCATCAAGACATTCACTGTCCAACTTGTTAGTTTTCAATTCCTCCTCCTCGGTCAGTCTTGGATAGACAACTTGAGGAGTACATTGTTGCAAAGAGGTGAAATATGTTGTGGGGGAAGGTTAGACGAACACCATCAGCACATCCTGCTATAGAAGCCATCATGACCACAGATAAATTCATTGCCAAGGAAATATGTGCCTCCTACAAAATGATGCCCGAGTTTGCTAAATCTGGCTTTGAGGGGCAACGCTTCCTAACCGCCGGCCCTTTCAGCAGCATGACTCAGCAGTTGCTTTTGTTTTTGTTTTTTTGACTGGAGAAGGGAAGAGCATCATGCTCACTTAACTGCTTGGCTATACTACTTGATTATTGTCTTGGTTTGTGTGCGTGTGATTTGACAAGATGATGCCAAATGGAGGTGGCAGCAGGGAGGAAGGGGTTCGGGACGGGGGCGGTTTTGTGAATGTGCGTTTGTCTGTATTTTAAGAAGCAGGACAGTGCGGAATGCTTGAAGCAACAAAGATATGACGTAAAGAAAACCTTTTTCAACGTGAGCGAGAACCACCTTGAGCACTGTACAATCTCCAGGGCTGCCCAGGAGCCTCCCAAGATGGAGGGAGGTGGTGGCTGATACTTTACTACTTTATACTATTTAAGAAGAATAATGTGACAATGTTCTCCTCTTGACTGAACTCTTCTGTGAGTAAACACCCAGTGGCAATTATTCTCGATCAAAAAAAAAAAAAAAATGCTTGACACACAAGAGACCCCCCCCCCCCCCAAAAAAAAAAAAAAACCCAAAAAAAACACACACAAAAAACAAAACTGTGATTATCTGCTGTCTTTATTTTTGTCATGGAGTATAAAAAAAATGTGCAAAAAAAAAAAAAACCCTGAAAAGCTTTAGTCTAACCAGCACAAAGAAGGGTGGGTGTCGCTCAGAGAGACTATGCAGTGGAGTGTTGAACCCGAGCTTCCATGTCCAACTTGGGTTCTTGTGTTCTTGAAAATCCCTTAATTAAAAAAAAAAAAAAAAAAGTTGACGGGATTCCCAATAATATTCCTCAAACATGTTGTGCCATTGTTGAATCGTACTGCTACTACTACTAATAAAACTTAAAAAAGGAAAAAAAAAAAAAAAAAAAAAAAGGTTTACCAAGCAACCGCCGGGCCAGTTGTAGCAGGAAGTGGGTGCGTGGTCAGGTCCATTCGTTTCTTTTCCCAGCTCGGCGATAGACTGGTAAAAGTGCAAATTTTACACAACTTTTTTATAGAGATTCTATCAATCCAGTGTCTAGTTGGATCACCTCTTATTATGCACATTGCTTTTGGGAGACTGTTGAATGGAATATATCTATAAGAGAATATATAACTGACAGTGTCTCTAATCATCGAGAGGGTGTCTTCCTCTCCTAGAAAACGACAGGAAGTAACTTTTATTTTCAAACGTCTTCCTCGGGCCATCAAAGGATTTTATCTTACCTTTTGGGGAAACTGCACTTTTTGAAGGACAATCTTTGTTTGGGTATATTGATGATACATTAAGAAAAAAAAAGTGAACGAAGTCGCCTGATATGACAAGGTATTAAAACCAACTCCAGTGTGCTCTAATATGAATGTCTCCTCTGATGCTGTCTTTTGGTTT
Organism: Festucalex cinctus; assembly: GCF_051991245.1. Lineage (NCBI taxonomy): Eukaryota > Metazoa > Chordata > Actinopteri > Syngnathiformes > Syngnathidae > Festucalex > Festucalex cinctus. Next base: position 49,137,112 of record NC_135411.1, read on the forward strand.
TCATTTAATATTTTTACTCCTTTTTTGTTGCTTGGTTTGTTCAGTATTTTTTTCTCTTTTTTTTTTTCCTGAATTTTTAGTGCTCTTAAGAGAATGTGTACTAAGGTGTAGACTTGTAGGTAGTAGGTCTTCTGTTGGCTGTACTCGTATACTGATTACTGTTTGTAACATCTGGCAACTTCAGCCAGTATACAAAGCTGTATAACTTGGGTACAACCCTCAATAAAAGACTAACAATCACCCTCATGTATCCTTTTTATTTATGCTTCACTGATTAGAACATTTACAATGCCTGCAAACTGCAGTAAGAATTTTTTTTTTTCTTAACCATTTTGTGGAAAAAGTGATAGGCATATGCAGATTACAGGTAATTGTATAGTTTTAAAAATTAGTGAGCAGCTCAAAAAATGAAGAATGTAGCTAATCCATGTGATCAGAATCTGTCCATCCCATTCATAGATCCCTCCAAGCGGAATAAAAACTTTTCTTACCTGTATGTATTTTTAAAAAAAATAAAATAAAAAATAAAGTGTATTGCATGTATGAAATCAGTCTGTCACGGAACAAAAAGAAATCTCAAAACTAGGTGACAATTTACTTTTAAATAAAATAGTGAATTTGTATTTGAGTACTACCCTCATGTAATCAAAGCCAAACTTAAAGCAGTTAAATGCAGAAAAATTTAATTTTAATCGCTACTGCCACCTGTGGCTGAAAAACGAAACTGCACAATCCCGGTACACAACGTGCACATGACGTCACATCCGCAGACAGAGGGCAGGGAATTCAAACCTGAATCCAGTCTGAACCTCTGGCCAGGTGTTTTTCAATAGTACCTATTGTGAACAGCTAAAGTGTTAATCTGCTAATTAAAAAAATGTTTCAGATATTTTTGGGCAAACTGTTAGAAATGGCAGCTTTAAAGACTCCGTGTGTGGGCCATAACGCCATCTAATAATCAAAGAATGGTATTAGAAGCACACCCACTACGGTGGATCAGAGAGACCACATTTCGCGAGCCTACCACCCATTTTATTTTCCGTCGGCAAACGAGCAACTTGGCGAGCGATGGTGACTTGGCAGGGTGAGCCGGAATTAGCCGGAGCAACTAATGAGCAGCTAGTGGGAGGATCTAGTAATTTTATTTTATTTATTTTTTTCAGTGTTCAAGCTTGCAGAGCATAGCAGAACGTGACAAGCGTTGGGCCTGCATCATGGGAGTTAAAATACATTTATGCAATACGATATTTATTTTTTGCTTACTATTGACAGTTGATTTTTAAAATGAATTAGTTCACCACTAGATGGTGCTATGGATCACTGAATGTCCCTTTAAATTACCCCCCCCTGCAACAAATGAAAAATACTGGCGGCAAAACATGGACGCTCTATCTAGTAAGGCGAAGGTGAGACTACAGCCATGTAATATAATTAGTGATTACTAGACCTAAGTTGAAGTTGAGGTTTGACCTACGATTATATATTAAAAAAAAAAAAAATAATACGATACTTTTTTTTTGCGTAAAATTGACATAAACAGCCGTGTTTTTTGTTTTAGTTTTTTTTAATTAAATGAATGAATTAGTTAACCACTAGATGGCACTAGGGATCACTGAATGTCCCTTGAAACTAGCCACATGCAACAAATTAAAAATACTGCTTTCTTTTTGTAGTTTCGTAATTAGTAAAGCTTCAGCTTGACGCTCCAAACTCATTTCCTTGTTTCGTGTCTGCGGCTTCGTCGATGAAAAGAAAACTCCAAACGCTCGTCTTGGTTTTGTTCACTTCAGTCGCAATAAATCAGCTGCACAAAAGTTCAAAAATGACATACAAAAAAATGAAATACCGAAAGATGAGAAATTAAAGAGTTTATGGGGAGATTCGGAGATTCAGAGGTAAAAAAAAACTGTGGCTCTACTCCATGTTGCCTGACCGCATTACTCCCGTGTACCACACAGATCCCTCCGCCTAAAGATAGTAAAATAGATCCTAAACAAACAATGCTGTAATGAAAGCACATTACATCCTAAATTCACACATTTTAAATTCAAAACATAAACTATTGCCTTATACTATTGACTCCACACATAAATAATAAACATTTCAAATTGGATAATATAAATATCCTTTTATCAGAATGAACTCAAATCACCTTTATCCAAATTAGAATTTAGGCTCCTACACTTTTGTTCTGTTCTTTGTTGTTATTGCCTCCTGACAGGCTCCACATGCTGTTGAATTTAAATTATTTCACTTAATATCAAATTTATTTTATATTGAGAAAATAATAGCCAATTAGAAGATGTATTTTACCTGTTTTAATAATTTAGCTCCTGAACCTCAGTACTGTATACAGTGTGATCCCATCAAGGCAGCTGATGTCAACTTCATTTTGGACTCCAAATATATATTTTTTAGTATAGTTAATAATATAGGGCATGATGGAGGACCAAACACTGCCAATATTCAAAATAAATTACTAAAAGTGAAAATAAAATTCACTTTATTTGTTTCCATTTATATACATATATTTTTAAATATAATTTTCATTTTTTTTTTATATCCGTTTTTATTTTCACTTTTATTTATTTAGTCATTGATTTTGAATTTTGGCGGTTTTGGTCCTCCATAGGGCATAGCCATAGCATTAACATTGTTTTCTTCATAAATGTTTCTGTTTTTGGATATATTCATGGATTGCCTACTGGGGGTCAAGTCGCTCAAATCTACGGTGTCGCGCATCAGCAACAAAACATGTTTTTGGAAGACACTCCAACTTACGTCTTGAATAAATGACCAAAAAAATGTTGGGTGGAAAATAAACAGGTGGTGCTGTTAGATGGCTCTCTATAGCAATAAAGTACAAACAAATGTACGGTAATTATCGTTAAATCAGTTACCTGTTGCATGTTTGTAGGCCTATATAAACATTTTTATCTGGAAAATACCTTGAAACAAATGCTTAGTTCGAAAGCATCTTACTGGATATCTTGTAACTACATCTGATAAATTCAAGTGTCACTTTTTTTTTATGCTTTTTTTTTTTTCTTTTTTAATGTGACAGTGGTTTAAAATTAGATTTTCAGATTGAATGTACATTAGGTATTTCCTTTTTGAAAAACAAATTAAACATAGCTACTGGAATATTTGTGATACTTTTGGTCTTTATTGATGAACTCTCAAGAAATGATACAAATGTGTGGAGGGGAAAACAAAGACATTTTATTTGAGCTGTTGATTTAAATACAAACGCAAGACGCATGCTGCAGCAGGAGCAGACGCCGACGACACCACGAACAGAAGCGCCAATGGTGAGGACGTGGACAAATTGTCATTATTGATGTCACCTTCCTGTGGATGTTGTGACACTGCGTTAAAAAAATAAATAAATACAAAAATGAGGAGAAAAAAATGTATAACAACGTCCTATGAGACTTGCCTCTTTTTTTTTTTTATTTTCTTGTTATTCATACACATCCTTCTTGTCTGCGATGTACTGTACGATCTCCGAGGGAGTCATCAACTTCTCGGCTTCTACATCAGGAATCTCAAAGCCTGCAGAGGAAACAAACAAAATGAAATGGAAGGTCGACAGGAAGGAAAGAAGGAAGAAGACACTCACCAAACTCATCCTCCATGGCCATAATGATCTCCACCTGGTCCAGGCTGTCCAGACCCAAATCTTTCATGAAGTGGGAGGACGTCAGCAGCTGAGGGACACTCACACACATTAACAAATTGTCTTCTGCATCATTTCTTCCTAGCATATACATTCACAAGTATACATCTTACCTTCTCAGGGTTAATCTTGTCATAGAGCTTGAGGACGTACATGACGCGGTCTTCGATGGTCTCTAGAGTGAGGGGGGGCAGGTCCCCGTATTGTCGGCACAGCATGCCCGAGCAGATCTGCACGAGGGGACGGAGGCAGCTCAGTCAACATACGCTGATATCTTAACAACACAAAACGATATTACACCATTTTCTGACTGGCCAATTTATACATTTGTACGTATTTGCAACAATAGCAAACAATTCTTGCTCAAAACATTGCATCTCACCTCAAATATACATACAGTACAATACACCACTACCATATATGTGCTTGTATAATAGCATAGCATGCAGTGTGGTGTAATGTGTGTGGAATTAATGCAGTCCAGTCAAATAAAAATAGAGTAATATTTTGAAATAATCTAATGAGTAGGGTACGACTGATATATTATATATATATATATATATATATATATATATATATATATATATATTAGGCTGATGTCAAGTCCAATATTTGAATTTTGCCAGACTAAAACATCAAATACCAAATTATTATGCTAATTAAAACTGTATATAGAATTAATATAATAAAAAATTTTATCCATTTACACAACTATAAATACATGAGTTACATTTGACTGTTTTAGAATGCTTTGCCTATTTTTTTTAATTTATATGCAATTTTAAGGAAAAATTGTAAATTGGAATAAATAGGTCTTTCTTTAAAATAATCTGTAATTGTTTTTAGGAACTATATGTACCAAAAGTACGAGTCCTTAATGCTACTCGGTACTGCTAACAGCCTTTTTTTTTTTTTTTGAGGGGGGGGGGGGGGGGGGGGGGTATTGTAAGTCACTAATAATAATAATAATAAACATTTGTGTACCCCTTTTCAAAACAATGTTACCTGGTGCTACATAAGCAAAACAGTCGATTGGCAAAATAAAACTATTGAGCAGTTTATACAAGTGTAGAACTTGATTTAAAGCCGCACGGGTAAACTGCCACAACAAACTCAAGAGTTAACAATATGTCTAACCACCTTAAGAATTGCAGCTCCAAGGAAAAAAAAAAACAAAAAAACATCCTAACTTTGTTAGCAAGTTAGCCAACCTGACGTGCTATCGTACGTAAGTCACCTATATTGTCCATTTTGACAAACTGTTCACGACATGACATTTTAATTGTCCAACCCAACAACCCGTAATCCAGCGTGAACGTTTTCATGTTATGATAACGTAACCGTTTTGAAAGGCGTCGGTAGGTCACGGCGACGCATGCTAGGCCACAGCAGCTCAATGATAGGGGACACTCACGGAGCTCTGGCTGAGCCACCGCGTCCTCCGGCTGGCCGCGGCGAAGGAGAGGGGTCGGAGGGCGGCTGCCACGAGGACCGGAGCGGCTCTCACTGCCAGGTTGCCGGACAGAAGCCGCAGCGAGGGTCGGGCGAGAGAGTGGACGCACTGATGCAGGGCACGGGACGCCATGACTGAGAGAAGTCGGCAGGTACCCAGCATGCACCGCGAGGAAGAAGATGGGCCAAGGGCTTGCCGGTGCGCATGTGCAGGCTAGATTATTGGATTAAAAAAACAAAAACAATGTATATTTGTATACAAAATAATTAAAAAAAACACGTTTTGTAAATACTAACATAAATATAATAGTAAAAGAAAAGAAGTACATGCGTTGTAGAGTTGAACAAATGGTTTAAATTCAGACAAAACTAATCAAACTACATAACAGCATTGATTCGTGTTATTATCTTAGTACATTAATAATTTATTAAACAACACAAATAAAAGTAAATAACAAATATGTCGAAAAGAAAACGTTACAAACACATTCTCACCGAGAATTCCGTTGCGGTGTGTGGTGAAATCAATCGATAACACTTTACTCAACTCGTACTGTCTGGTTATACATCCAACCCGACTGTCAGTCGGAGGAGCGGAGCTAAACAAAACAAATGCTTCCCATTTGTCTTTTACTTATTGTCCCGTAAACATCTCTTCGGTTTCGCAGCCATGGAGTTGTCTGAAATATTGTACAACAAAGCGGAGTATATTGAGACGGTAAAGTATTCTTTATAGACGCTGTTAGCTAGTGTGCTATGTGGCTAACTAGCCGGACAGGGCGTTGGACCACTATGGCATCATAGTGTTAAGTGTCTAACGCTATTACATTGTATTGATTTTTTTGTTAATTTTAGGCTTCTGGTAACAAGGTTAGCAGGCAATCGGTGCTCTGTGGAAGTCAAAACATCGTACTTAATGGCAAAGTAAGTTAAACTACACTATGGGAAAATTGATGGTATATTTTCATGAATTAGGTTGTGATTTAAGTTGTTTTTCTCTCCTCCAGACCATCGTCATGAATGACTGCATCATCAGGGGGGACCTGGCTAATGTCAGGGTGGGCAGACATTGTGTGGTCAAAAGCAGGAGTGTCATTCGTCCACCATTCAAGAAGTTCAGCAAAGGGTAACATGTATTTTTGTTCTTATGCCAAATGTTTCTTGAACATTTGAATTAAAACCGGATCATGATTGTTCCCTGCATTAGTGGTGTTGACATGACAGGTGGGCAGACCCTCGACTGGTCGCCAGTAGATTGCAGGGTACACACATTAAAAAACAAAACAAAACACTTTTCGCCCACATTCAATCCTATGGACCATTTAAGTCTTGTCTGAACCTCACATATGTTAACTCTTTGACTGCCAAAGACGTTTCATGATGATTAGTAAAATTCCAATGAATGGAATGCAATCTTTCATTGAGTAGCCACATTGTATATGTTGTAAAGGCAAACAATATTCTTTTTGCCTTGAAAGATGAGTTAAAATGCTCAAAAGCGGCTGGCACTGTGGATTTTTTTCTTTTGTTTTTATAACGCCTGGCAGTCAATTAATCAATCAATCGAAAAAGGGAATTAAGTGCAGAATTAAAATATATCCAGATCTCAATTTTGATTCTTTTGGGCACATGAGCACCCTTTTGCGATTTTTACAAAACTTTATTCAGTTTCACATAATTTACAAAAAAAAAATCAAAACACCAAGTACAAAAAATTATTTACACATAAGGTACAAAAGCAATTAAAACACACAAAATTCAAAACATCCAGAACATTTTACAACTGTAAAATATGCCAGGGAAAAAGCTTCTTTTTATCCTTATTTCGTTCTTTCCTTAAAAAACAGATAATTTGTCTAAACACGGTGTTGCTATCAATTATTATATTCTTCATACTCATAACACACCTAGTTTTCCACAATTTTACACAGACAACAGTTATAATAATTTGAAATAGTTCTTTATCTTTAGAAGGTATGTTATTTTCTATCAAGCCATACATAATAGTGATATAGTTACCATCTATTTTAAGTCCAACATCTTTCATCAATGCCCAGACTTGCTGAGCTCTATGACAATCAATCAGTAAATGTTGCTGTGTTTCATCCTCTGAACAATTACTCATAGGGCATTTTTTTGTCTTTACAAAGCATGACCACGAAACAATCGCGCGAGTCGGGAGCCTACCTACAGCAATCAACCATTTTATATCTTTCATCCCTTCTGCACCCTTTTGCCCGAGCCGGTCATATAAATGCTTTTTCAATATGAAAAGAAACCCACACGAGAATGGGGAGAACATGAAAACTGCTCACTGGAAGGCTGAGACTCAAACATTGAACCTCAGAACTGTGAGGAAGAAGTGCTAACTACTCTGTCTTAAGCGGTATGTACCAATTTTTAATATCTAGTCATAGTACCAAAACTGACCTGTGAGAAGAGGCATGGTGTCACAGGGCCAGAAACATAGAGTAGAACAAGCTAGACTTAGGCTAGTTTATCTGGTATTCTATTTGTACTTCATATTGTGGTGAATGACTTGGGAGACACTTAATACAATCATTTTTTGTGCACTTGTCATGTTCAAATGTAACATGTGCAAGTGTAATAGCATTTAAAAATCCAATTTACATATGTTTTCAACTCCAATATTTGGAATCACACATTTTCTTTGTTCTAAACTAATTTAAAAGTGGGTCACACTCACGATTTGGCAACAATAGGAAAAGTCAAGTCATCTTTTTGTCCCTAACAGAGTGGCCTTCTTCCCGCTGCACATCGGCGACCACGTGTTCATCGAAGAGGACTGCGTGGTGAACGCGGCCCAGATCGGATCCTACGTCCACATCGGCAAGAACTGCGTCATAGTGAGTACACACACACAAAACAGAGGGTCGCTTGCTCACTCGAGGCAGTCACATGCTAGTCATGATGAGACCGGAGGTTACAATGTTCTGCTTTATTTTTGGTTGCTGGGGACTCACTGAACGTCATAGGGATAGACCGATTATCGGCGCCGATATTTAGCATTTTGAGAAATATCGGCATCGGCCATTTTGACGAATCATATGGCCGATAATAGATCCATTTTTTTTTTTTAAGTGTTAACTTCAGGAAACTAATTTGAATGTAAATGTTTTAAAAAAAGTTTTTATTTTCATTTTTGTCGACCCTGGGAACTCTCTGCACCTTCTGTTTTTGGTTGAAATTAAAACTGAGATAAGTAAAAATTTAATACTTTGGATATTTTTAAATTTTGGAAGACTTTTATTTTGTGTAGAAAAAAAAACCCTTAAAAATATTTTACTAACCCTAAAAGTTGCTCAATAAACATATGCTTTAAAAAAAAAGAAAAAAAAGATAAGAGCTGGAGTTTGTATTTTTTCCAAATTTTGATGTCCCTTTTTAGTGAAAATGAATATCGGCTCCAAATATCGGTTATCGGCATCCTTCACTACTAATAATTGGTATCGGTATCGGGCCCGAAAAAACCTTATCGGTCTATCTCTACTGAACGACATAGAGTCAAACAATTATTTTAATACATTCATATTGTTTTTTTTAAAACTCAATGAAAAGATGCTGTAAAATGTCATCAAATGTTGCTCTGTAGAGCTTAGACCCGAATGTTAATGTTAAGAATCGATAAGGTAGTGTTAGGTAGTTTGCTTTCATACATTTTCAAGCTGCAAATCCATGTAAAAACTACAAACCTGCAGATATACAAAAAAAAGAAGCTACATACCATCCAGATTACAACAGGACTTTATTTGGGGTTAAATGAATGGGAAGCACTTTAACTGGTCGCAGAGATGTGCTGACTCCCAGTGAGCATGAATTTGAATAGTTAAATCTGAACACAGCTACATCCCCAGCTATAGAAGGGTGTGCACACTTGTGCAACCGCATTATATCAGTTGTTAAATTTTTCTTCCCTTCAAAATGTTTTTTTTTTTTTTTTTGCTCTTCACTTCTTCTTCTTTCTTTTTTTAATTGAGCTTTTGTAATGTTGCCAGGGTCGTCGCTGTGTGCTGAAAGACTGCTGCAAGATCTTGGACAACACTGTTCTTCCTCCGGAGACGGTGGTGCCTCCTTTTACTGTCTTTTCCGGATGCCCAGGTCTCATATGCACGCACATACATCCAACATTTTTATTTTTTATTTTTAATGTTCTTAATGGCTGTTTTTAAACGTCTTTTCTTTTCAGGCTTGTTTTCGGGGGAGCTTCCAGAGTGCACGCAGGACCTGATGATTGATGTCACGAAGAGCTACTATCAGAAGTTTCTTCCCCTCAGCCAGATATAAAACCTGCCTGCTTACTAATCCTTTGCCATCACAACCTTCTTTCTTTTGTACAAGGTCTGCATAGACGGGACTCATTTGACTCCCTATTTTAACATTGTAAAAGTTATCTTATGTTGTCAACTTGTCATATTCAGCCTGTCAAAGAGGTCAGAAAAGACAAAATTGGACCAAAAGTAAGATAGATAAGAAATTAACATTGTGTATTATTTCCAGCTATCAAGATTCATTATCACAGTGTACATTTGTGGGCTGCCAGTCTGAGCAAGCGATAACAATGCCGGTAATCCACTGATCTTTCAACAGGAAACATTAAAGGATATTGAAGGAGTAAAATACTATGACTAAAATATGTGATATCTATTCAACCGCCAAAAGACACTTTGTATACACGCAGAGAATTTAATTTGTACATATGTCATGTGCTCAAATGTAGACACCTGTGGGGTGAGGAAATGTCTAAATTGTACTCTGGTGTCATCTAGTGGTCAGAAGTAGAACTGCCAGCAACTGGAGTCGTTTTAGCCCGTAGTTTTTTGTTCGCTTCGGTCACAATAACCAAGTCTAAAGGCAATAATTAGGTTTCTGTTTGCAGTGTGCGTAATTAGGTGTCTTTATAAACATTTAGTCATATTAAGAAACGCCCATTCATCAATTAAAAACATTTTCAATGTTTCAATGACTCATGCCAGACATTTTGCAACTCAATTCTTTTATTTCAGCTTTACAATGTGAACCACATATCATACCAACAATTAAATGTTAAGTATATAGATTAGCCATTTATTATCTTTTTTTTGACAGTTATGTATGAAGAGCTGATAATAGTGTTGGCTTCAAAGATGTGGCTCTAGTCTGCCTGCGTAGGAAGTGACAAAAAACAGGAGTTAGGATTAAATTCCAAATATTTCTGTTTTAAATTGTAGCTCTTGTCCAGACAGGCACGTCACACTATGTTCTCTTTAACAGATGTGACGTGCCACTATGTTGCCTTTCAGTCAAAAGTGCTGCAGATGCGAGTGAGTTAAAACCACAGAGCAGAGTTAAGCACGTGGAAAAAGAAAGCTAAGCAAATCATCCAAAATGCATCATTTCTAACAATAGCTGTCAACAAATCCTTTCACCATCCTGTCACAATCGAGCAGGGGTGAGGAAGCCACGACCCTGAAAAGTGTTCAATCTTGCCTGCCATGCACCTTAAAACAAATACAACCGCGGAGGAATTGCTATAAAAGCTTGAAAATGGTTAACCAACAAATGCATGAGATAGAATAAACATTTGTTCAGCTGGAGTTTCTTTTTCACAAATTTAAAAAGACACTGAGGACTGATTCCAGGACTAAATTCCATAGATTTAAGTGTTTTACTTTGAGGGAAATATTCCTATTATTTAAGAAAACAAAAATCATTCCTATGATAATTTAACATTCCTTTTTTTTCACCTTCCAAAATGTACGTTTAAAAACAAAAAACAGCCCTCAGCCATAACATCCTTCACGTGGTCAGAGGCTCTGCATCAAAGGAAATCTCACTTTTCAATGTTTTTGCAACATCCAAGACGAGTCGGCACTCATGCCAAAGTAAAACATGTTAGAAGTTTCAACAAAACTGACATACACTTGGCCACGTTGCATTTTGCCAAGATGAGAGCACCGCTGACGTCACTGTGCGTCACTTCATGTGTAAATGCCTCCAATGCAGAGGAGCCTGAATGCAAACAAACGCCTCACTAAATATCTTAGGGGTTTATTTTTTAAAATCAGACTCTTTTTAGCTAGTTAAAAAAAATAAAAAATCTACATTGAGCTTAGTATGCGCCATTCAGTCTCTGAAAGCCATCTTGCATGTTGTATGCTAATGAAATGAGATGGCATGTGAACGCAACCCGTGTCTGAGGAGGAAACTTTTACGACTCATGAGTGACATAATTCCTTTTATTCTCACATCGGTGTTCTCACTTGAGGTTCAATCTTTTGTGGAAACAAAACAGACGAGGCCTAGAGAACTGGAAGCGAGTGCCCAACAGCGTCCACGGTAGAACTGGCGGAGGCTACGGCTGACGCAATGGAAGAGCCGATTTTGTTTGCATGAAACTAAGTGCAAAAAGCCGTATTGCAACTCATCTGAAAAGTCAAACAATCACATAAAGGAGCAGATGCTTTTTTAGGATAAGACTGCGGGGGGAGAGAATAGATCTTCCAAAATCCTCTCAATTAACCTCAACAAATCCTCAAAGTACAAGGCGTGAAACTTAAATTTGGCTGTCACTGTTGTGAACAGTGAACAATGGTTAACACTGGTGGTAAAAGAAGAGAAAGTGGTTGAAGCACGAGGAGGATGGGGCTGGGACGTCAAGGGTGGGCTTGCGAGTGAGCAGCGAGTAACAAACAAGCGTTTGACGTCCTCGGTGACACCTCACTTCCTTATTAAGGTGGTGGGTGCGGGCGGGGTGGGGAGGTGTAAGGGCACAAATGTGTCAAGAATCAAGTGGCTTCAGCACAGTGCGTCTTCTCCACCCACGGGGGCGGGGGGGCAACTGCCTGGATCCCTCCGACGCGCTGGAGCGGACGCGCGCACTCGTCCGATTGGACAAGAGGAAGGGAGACGACGAGATTCGCCGGCATGGCCGTTCAAATCATCCGGTTGCGTTTGTGAGTGGGCGAGTCTGTGATGACGTCACTGCACTGGGTGGAGTTTCGTTTCCTGGCCGCGCCCCCGGCCGACGCCGAGCCAGATGAGTCCAGGTGCAGCGCCATCTCCTCGGAGATGAAAGTGTTCAGGTCCACGTCCAGGAGGCCGTTACCGGCGCGTCGGCCGCGGCACAGCGCCCCCGAGCCCGAAGAAGCCCCTCCGCCGGCGCCGCCTCCGTTACTGCTGCTTCCGCCGACGTGCGTGGGGGACCCCGGGGGGCCCGAGCGCACGCTGATGCTGGCCATGGCGCCGCTCAGACCTGGAGGCCAAACAGGACGCACGTTAGCGGCAATAACTGACATTTTACGGCAGCGCCAGTACCACCGGTTATTAACGTTCATCCATAACAAGGTTTATCCCTAAAAAGTAGTGATGGGAAAATGAAGCTTGGTGAAGCACTTGTGATATATTGACTCTTCTAGATGGTGGTGTTGCTTTAAAGATGAAGTCACATTACTTTTTTCCAGTCATTAGCGCAGGCTCCATCGCTCACCCATGCTAGAGCAGCAGTAAAGCTATAATTACAGTAAATATTTGTATGAAAAACACGAACTATAAAAGCAGCCTGCCTTCTTGTGCCAGGTGACAACCTATTCTTACGCCATGCGTCGTTTGTATCGCTTGTAAACGACAGTGAAGTAAGCTTGACTTTCTTAATGACCAGTTATTCATCATCTTTATTTTATACCATTTTGACTATTAAAAACACACTTTCAAATTAGCTGTAAACTTAAAACGACATTACACAATCTTTTTGGCTGATATTTTGCATTGTATTCACATTTCTATACCATCCATCCATTTTCTTGACCGCTTATTCCTCACAAGGGTCGCGGGGGGTGCTGGAGCCTATCTCAGCTGGCATTGGGTAGTAGGCGGGGTACACCCTAGACTGGTTGGCAGCCAATCGCAGGGCACACAGAGACAAACAACCATCCACACTCACAAGCACACCTAGTGACAATTCGGAGCGCCCAATTAACCTGCCATGCATGTCTTTGGAATGTGGGAGGAGACCGGAGTACCCGGAGAAGACCCACGCGGGCACGGGGAGAACATGCAAACTCCACCCAGGAAGGCCGGAGCCTGGACTCGAACTGGAGTCCTCAGAACTGGGAGGCGGACGTGCTAACCACTCAGCCACCGTGCCGCCCCATTTCGATACCAGTACCGCAAAAATACAAATGTTACTTCTTGTGATGACCACCCTCTCGCCGCTGTCAAAAATATACAAACAAATAATAATATATAGTATAGAACATCAGTGTCCCACTTGGCTTCATTATGCCTGAATCATAAATTGACAAGTTCCTCATTAAAATAATTTTAAAAAGGTTCCAACAAAACTATTTCACGTAATATGTTTTGAAAGCAGCTACGTCATTGCAAAAAAAAAAAAAAATTTGCTTGTTTGTAAATACATGTTTCATATTCAAATGTTACTCCTTTCCTTCCCTTGGGCACATCAAAGATTACTAAACATTGGCAAAAATGCTTGAAAATTCTTATGTTGATGCTCAGTAAACAAGTATACTTCAAATCAACCTGTCAAGAGACTACAAATGGAAACTCACCAACGGCTAATCTGGCACATTTACATGCAAATGTTCATTATTATGCACTGTCCCTTTTTAAATCTAATAAATAATAAACACACATACAAAACTGTAAATAACTTATTAAATGGATATTTTTCCATCTTATGATCGGCTCTGTGATCAGTTTATCCTGATGGTGTAAAGTTTACTTCTTGGGAAGAGCTCATTTGAAATGTCAACAGACAAATGTGTCAAGAGGGGATGCACTTTATCTTGTAGGTTTAGGGCTCCCCACATGTGACAATGTGACTGTTTGTCAATCGCATCACATGCAATATGTGAGTGAAAGACAGGAGCAAAACAGCAACAGCTGCTGTAGCCTACAAAAACCTACCTTAACGCAAACTCTTGAGACATTGTGGCTCACAAACACACAGGAGGGGCTTCCCCCTCCACTGTCATTCGTGGCCCCAAATCAACTCACCTTATCTCAGAACCACATGCGGACAGACATTTTCTTTCATAAATACACACTTGTATCCAGCGTTCCCTTCGTGTATCGTGGGTTCATCTTTGGAAAAGAATTCATAATAAACTAAAAATCATACCAAAACAAAAACAAAAAACAAACAAACAAAATATGTAGTGTGCACTCTGTGCTCTATAAGTAAATTAAAAAAAATAGTAATTTTAATGGAAAAAAATGAACATGAAATGAAAAAAGAACATTTATGATGAATGAAAACGCATTTATAATAAAGTAAAAATCCTACGAAAAATAAAAAAAACTAACAAAAAAAAATATTTATATAGTTAACGGGACTTTTTTTTTTCTTTTTAACACAGATTTCCATTATCGCGGGTAACCTGCAATAAACGAGGGAACACTGTATAGTCGGAAGCAACCGTTTTCACAACTTGTGCAAACATTTAAGACTGCTTCATCGTAGACGACAGCCTGAATTTCAGATTGGGACCATGTCAGACTCGTTGGGAACAAAACGCTTGCGATGAGCGGACCTCCCACCTGAGATTTGCCTACCGTGCAGTGCGATGGCCTCCCTGAACGGCTGCAGGTCGGCTTCTACAGACGAGCCGGTCTCAGCCGGCGAGTTGGCCCGGCTGGGGGCCACCATGGCCAGCCTTGTGGTGGCCCTGCTACTCCTGTGCGGGGGTGCTTTGCCACACAGGAAGCTGATGAGATCCTCCCTGCGGATGGTTCTCCGGCGCTTTTTTACCCAGGCCAACATGTCCTACAAGGTGGAGTACACGCAAGCTGTTCAGAATTGAAATTGATCTTGACACAAGCCTTCGCTAACGCGCTGCCAACAGAGGTGGCAAATCCAGGTCCAGAAACTAAAAACCCTGCCACAGTTTGGCTTTAGCCCCAGGTGCTAGCTAGCTAGCTCCCTAGCTAGCTCCCATGGTGCTCAGTTACCTGCGAGGGAGCTAGCTAGATAGCTCCCTCGCTAGCATCAGGGGCTAAAGTCAAACTGTGGCAGGGTTTTTACTTTCTGGACCTGGATTTGCAATCTCTGGCTGCCAACCTTATTCCGTCGCTGGTGTCCTATTTGGATGCCCCTGTCGAAGCTTCTCTGATGTGCATCGACACTCTCTGTCATCATTAAAAACAAGGGATTTAAAATTAGTGTCAAATAAAAGCTACCTATCGCACCATCCACAAAGTTTTGTTCAAAGAAAATCACATTACAAACACGATTCCAGATTTATGGTAGAGTTACAAGACAATAGGTTGAGATCTTTGAACACAGACTACATTAAAAAAAAGTCCAGCGCAATCTCATTCTTATTGCTCCACACACCATGAGAAGCTGGTAAATTCTTAACATTGTAACTAAAGAGTATACGACAGTAGCATTATTAGCCACACAAAAAACATGTTATTCACCAAAATACAAAAGGTCATCCAGTCAGGTGACACACTGGCCAGTACATTTTGGGATGACAGACTAAGATTGCACTATTATTGGAGGTGGTTGTTTGCGAGGGGTCAGTTTGCAATAGTACGGGACGGGACGTTCTTCACAGGCAAACCTCCCGTGTCCAACAGTTTGCCAATCTGACATCTTGGAATTCATTTAATTCAGTGAGTATCAACTGTCTAAAGGATGAACTCCACATAAACATTTTTAATTCTGTCACTTGTGGTGTATTGGTTCCCTCACATGACTGCCTGCATGGAGTGTAGGTTCAGTTCCCACTTAGAGAAGGTGTGAATGGTTGTCTTTCTCTCACTCAAGATCAATTTATATTTGTTTTTTTCTTATAACTAACTAACTAACTTATTTGGAAGTGAAACTCGTTTTCAAAGAATGTGCAATGTTCTTGTGCACATTGTAATGTGCAATGTTTACGTGCCCGTGTCTGGCATTTGTATCCATCCAGAGGGGTTAATGTGTGTAATTAAACATTGTGTTTGACCTCTGAGGTTCCACTGTATCTCCATGCCATGTAAACAGAGTGTATATTGAACCAGGTGGACAATTAAAAGGTTGTTGTTCATTTGGCTGTATTTCAATTGGCTGTATTGGTGGTGGTACCTTTGTACAGGTTGGTGACTGCCGTCGCAGCGTTCTGAAATGGCACCCACAGTGACAGGCCCTGTTGATGACATACTCGATCTGTGGGAGAGATACAAGAGGGCGAAGGGGGTCGTTTGGTTTACCCAGATATGACAAGAGGCCAAACACAAGCTAAAGCTCCAAGAAGCGCAGCAGGTCGAGATGAGGCCATTTTATCTT